>NW_021940754.1:86165-92683 GCF_001715985.3 Manacus vitellinus | reverse complement strand
TGAGTGAAGGTGATGCTTCTCATTTCTCATGCATGTGGCCCTTGTGAATATCCCACCTGCAGTGAGGACCAGGAGTAAGGTAATGCTGGAGCATCTGCAGCTGTAGGTGAACCTCTGAGTTTCCTTGTCTGGAGCAGGTTGTGGAGCTGCTGCTCTTGGCTCTGTGAGGTGCTGCTAGTGTGGTGTGGTGTCTGTGCACTGGATTTGACAAGCAACTTTTTTGTAGGCTTGTTCTTCCCTTTCTCAGAGACATCAAAGGCAATGACAGCCTGGAGGCTTTTGTTCATGTCCTACTCTGAAGCATTTAGTAAGGCAGTACAGACAGTGACTCCTCTGTTGTGTTGGGGATATCTCTCCCGGAATGGGATGTTTTCTTAAGTCTGCTGGACTCTCAGTTCCTTCCTTACTGGGAGTGGGACAATGGTGCCATGCCCAGCAGGTGTCTAAAAATCACAGAAGATCTTTTTTGGCAGTTTGTCATGTGCTCCTTTCCATTTGTAAGCAGGTCAGACTGGCAGCCAGGTGACATATGTGAGGAATGTTTTGGTCTTAGACTTGGCCTCTCTTTCTCCCCTCAGCTTTTCAGCTGAAGACTTCAGGGTGTGTGTTGCAAATCTGACCTGTTTTCTGTTACTAGCCCAGTCAAGCAGGACTGCCTTGAGGTCAGCATGAGGCTGTTTGGGTATTGAGATGTTAAATGTGGATCATAAGAAAAGAAAACCCCTTGCTTTCTGGCTTTGAGTTTCAGATTTCCTTGTTTCTTTGTTGGATTTGGATTGGCTGTAAATTGATGAGAGAAGTGGACCGAAGAGATTAATGTAGTCACATGGTTCATTTGATAATGGGATTAATGCACTGTAATGTATTGGCTTTGTCCTGCAGTGCCCTGTGCCTACCTGTAGCCGATCTGCTGACCTCCTTTGCAGGCCTGTTGTCCAAATAGGTGACTGCTGCCTGAACGTGTGTTCTTATGTCCTTTCAGAGCTTCTGCAGTCCCATGGCGACCTACCTGGAGTTCATCCAGCAAAATGAGGAGCGTGACGGAGTGCGTTTCAGCTGGAACGTGTGGCCCTCCAGCAGGCTGGAGGCCACAAGGATGGTTGTCCCGCTGGCTTGTCTCCTGACCCCACTGAAGGAACGTCTTGACCTGCCTCCTGTGCAGTATGAACCGGTGCTTTGCAGCAGGCCAACTTGCAAAGCAGTGCTTAACCCGCTCTGGTATGAATTTCTTGGCTGGGGATGTTAAGAGAGGCTGAATAGTACCTAATTTTTGTCTGAACTTCACTACTTCCTTATTCCCCTTTTTCTCTGCCCAGTGCCTGGAGGCTCTTTCATTTAGATCTGGTGGGCTTGTTAAAATCCACACGTGCCTAAGGAGATACATTAACATGTCTGTTGTTAGAGCTGGCAGGACCAGAGGAGGCAGGAGGAGGCTGTTAAGGCAGAGATGAAATGACCAATCCTCCTACCACTGCAGAGAATTTTGTGGTGAATGTTGAAACTCAAAATAAACAAAGATGCCAGTTTTACTGATACCATCCTCTGGACTGTGATGTTCACTTGTTTTCCTGCTTCCACATCCTGCTGCTTGTAGGTCAGTTCCAGTATGAGCATCAGGAAGTAATTTTAGAGGAATAAGCTTGGTCCCAAAATCATGTGATGATCATGCATACTCTGAGTGTAGCATTGGGCTGAGAAAAAGCAGGAAAAGCTAGTAAGAGAAAGAAAAAATGAGACCAAACCTAGGAACTAAGAATATGGCTAGGCATACCACAGCAGCAGGATGTTGTAACAGGCTGAGGAGAGTAAACTCTTTAGGGCAGGGAACAGCCTCTTTGTTCTGTGTTTGCACAGGATCTAGGTGGATGCCTCCTGCTGCTCTGAGACTGTAGAACTTTGTGCTACAGCTGCACAAACAGTAAGACAACTGAGATAAGCCTAAGTGTAGTGAAAGAAGGGTTAGACCCAAGTCTTTGTCTACCAGAGCCTTTGCTCCCGAGAGCTGTCAGTGGTCCATCATGCTGACAAGCCTGGCAGGGCTGAATAAGCTAATGAACTTTCTGGCCATAGAACAAGAGTCTGAATCCTTAGAACATTTGTTATTCAATCTGGAGTGTCTGATACTGTTTCTTCTTCAGTGCTGTGAACCAGCATGGATAATTGTGAGGCTGTGCTGTAAAATTGTTTCTGAAGTCATGCTAATGCCTCATCTTTCCCTTGCAGCCAAGTTGACTATCGGGCCAAGCTTTGGGCTTGTAACTTCTGTTTTCAGAGAAATCAGGTAAGTTGGAAAAAGCATCAGCCCTTTCATCTTTTCAGTGAACATTTTATTGATAGCCTTCTCTGACAAAGGACATTAAGCTTAAATTGTCCTTCTCTAGATTCCATACCTTGGCCTTTTTGTCTGCTGAACCCAGGCCAGAATACAGTCTGCTTTACCTGACATCTTGGCTATTTTCAGTCCAGTTTTGCCAGTGATTTTGGTGGCTTGCAGGACATAGAAAGGAAATAAAAATGCTATTTTGTCCCATGTGTTTCCTGTGTGTTTTTTCCACTTGATATTTACTGTTCTTGCAAAGTATGAAATTCATTAGATTTGAATAGACTTTTGGCATCAGAAACTACCTCATGGCTACAAGACTTTCAGCTAATGCACAGTTGCTGCTATAGTCCTATACTGTATTTACCCTGGATCGAGCAGCTGTCCATCCTGCTGGCCACTTGTTGTTTGTGCTTAGGAAGGCAGCAGTGTGGGTCTCTTGTCATGAATTAATTAGCTTGGTGCAGTGGCAGTAAATAAAGAGTTCAATAACCACATCATGAGCAGGGCAGGCTCTGTACTGAAGAGGAGAGCCCTACATTTCTGTCCTGCAACTTCCTTGTCCTAATTTTTTGTTCTCTTTTTCAGTTCCCCCCAGCATATGCAGGCATATCT
Organism: Manacus vitellinus; assembly: GCF_001715985.3. NCBI lineage: Eukaryota > Metazoa > Chordata > Aves > Passeriformes > Pipridae > Manacus > Manacus vitellinus. Next base: position 89,748 of record NW_021940754.1, on the reverse strand, counting down.
GAAGTCAATCAACCAGCAGAGCTTATGCCTCAGTTTTCAACAATTGAATATATAGTGCAGGTAAATGAATCACAGGCAAGTTTGAAGCCCCCAGAATTGTCTTGTCTGTGACAGATTATATATGTGTTAATTTACTTTAGATAATGCAAATGAATAACGTCTTCAAGGTGCTTATGACAGGACTAATTTTATGCCTTGGCTGAAGGCATTAAAAAGTATCACCTGGTGTATGCATGGCCCTAAAATTCATCTCTTTCCACATCAGCGAGGTCCGCAGACGCCATTGATCTTCCTGTATGTTGTTGACACGTGCTTGGAAGAGGAGGATTTGCAGGCGCTGAAGGAGTCCCTCCAGATGTCCCTGAGCCTGCTGCCTGCCAGTGCTCTGGTGGGGCTGATCACTTTTGGCAGGATGGTCCAGGTCCATGAGCTGAGCTGTGAAGGGATTTCCAAGAGCTACGTGTTTCGGGGCACAAAGGACCTGACAGCTAAGCAAATACAGGTATGCTCTGCTATCTTGTAGGCCACTGGCTTGTTCCTGTTAGCTTTGTTGACACCACTGCTAGTCTTTTAAGCACAGGGCTCTTGGGTAGAAAGGAGGGCTCAGTGCTCTTAACTGTTAGCCTGCTGCCCTCCCAGTTTTTGCCTCTGTAAATCCCTTGGAAGCTTGTCCAAGGTTGAGTTGGTGTATCTCATGTAACAGAGCCATTGATCCATTCCTAATGGGAGTGCAAAGATGAATAATTTCACAGATTTAAATATATTTATTGCTACAGTATTGCAGGCTCAGGGTATGTTAAATAGTAATGTAAGTAATATGTTTACTGTTTGCATAGTACATCTCCTCTGCCTCCTCTTTACTATTCTCTAGGATATGCTTGGGCTTTCAAGGCCAGCCATCTCTATGCAACAGGGAAGACCTCTTCAAACTCCAGAGCAACCTCCTATTTCCAGCAGGTAAGCCTCACCAGCACAACAGATGAGCAGGGCAGATGTTTTGTGCCCCTTAGGGGCATGCTTCTAAACCTAGTTTTCCTAAGAGAAGTTTTTATAAGAAAGAAGATTTAAATGGCATTGTCTTGTCACAGTTATTTCTCTACATTAAGTGATATGTATGTCTGGGATTACTAGAGCTGCTGGATGGGATTACTAGAGCTGCAGGCAGTGTATTAGACTTCTGCAGTATCTTAGGTTTGCAGTTGCAAGAACACGATTGCCTTTCAGGCTAGATTTCTACTTGTAAAACATAGAGTGGCTGCCTTTGGAAAGCACATTGCTTAGGGGTCACCTGGAGGAAGGACCTGTCTTTGATTGACCGGCGAATGGGGGCCCTGGACTATGGATAACAATCCTATATATCATCTCTTACCTCCTGATCCAGCAAATCCAAAACATGATCATCAGTGACCCCTGAACAGTAAAGCCGTATTTGCCTCTGTTGAATACAGTTTTCTCTTTTGCAGCTCCTCTTTTTCAGTGACAGCTCTCGTGTTTCAGCAAACTAAATCACCATTGAATTTTTTTCCTATTCTTTGTGTGACTTTGCCTTCATGTCAGTGTCTGATGTCTTCTTTTGATCAAATTTTTTATTTTGCACAGGCTTGTTATCTTGGAAAGTTTGGATGTAAGAAGGCAATGTGCCACGTGTCTTTTTGCTTCTGTTTCAATGCAATTTATGTGTGCCAGGAACAAAGGGACACTTTTTTCCTTCTCTGAACTTAGAAGTAGGACAACATTTCTTTTGAATTTTTGCAGGTTTCTACAGCCAGTACATAAGATTGACATGAATTTAACAGATCTGCTTGGGGAACTGCAAAGGGACCCGTGGCCAGTGACCCAGGGAAAGAGACCTTTACGTTCCACTGGAGTAGCTCTTTCCATCGCAGTTGGCTTATTGGAGGTACTTGTAATGCTGCTGTTTGAGATGAGCAGGTCAAAGTAAGCACATGGCAGAGTTTGCTGAGATGTGTGCAGGTGTCAGTCCATCTGGGTTACACTGGGCTGCAGAGGGGCAATTTGTCTCTACTGACATTTGATGTGTATAAGCACCAGCTGATATAGAGTGGGCTGGAGGTTTCATCTAAATGGTAAAATTCACAGGTGTTTAAAGGTCTCGTGTGTATGGCCACACAACAGGTGATACCATGCACTGGATTTATCTGAGGGTCATCTAAGATAAAAGTGAACAGAAACTGCCTGCTTCCTGTTTTGAAAACAGGAAGCTTAACATAGTTGGGGTTTAAACTTCATCAGAGTGCTGTGATTGTCATCGTTACTTATCGAGGTGGCCTCTAGCAGGGACAGGTGCCTATGACATTGCAGAAACACATGCAGACACTTGTCTCAAGAAAGCATTGTTGCCATTTGTCTTGGGTTAAAGACAATGTATGCCAGGGAGGCAGGACCTCCATGGAATAGAGACCCCTCCCTCCCAAACTTTTTGTAAATTTGAAAATACAAGAGTTTTAGAGCAACGTGTAGAAACGAAATAACAGTTTTTTTACTAATAACAGAGAGCAATACAGACCAAAACAGACAAAACACAGTAACCACAGGGGTACAGAGGGAAAATGGTCTGTCTCTCCAAACCTCCCCTCAAGAGACTGGAGACCGCCCGGCTGCGTGGTTTCCCCCCTCCCCCTGGCAAACCAAAGGAATGCAGGGAAGGATGGCAGAGAGCTCTTCCCACTGCTGCCTGGCCAGACTGTGGTGCCATTGTCGGTGAGCACCCTTGCATGGTGGCATGGCGAAAATTCAGAAAGAGGCTTCAAACCCCATAACACCATTTAATTTAATAAGTTTCCTTTTTTCTTCCTTCCCTCCCTCCCTCCCTCCCTTCCTTCTGATATAAGTCTTTATTTTTATTTTAGGGCACATTTCCAAACACAGGGGCCAGAATAATGCTGTTTACAGGCGGGCCACCGACACAAGGACCAGGCATGGTGGTGGGGGATGAACTGAAAACACCCATCCGCTCTTGGCATGACATAGAGAAGGATAATGCAAGGTTCATGAAGAAGGCCACCAAAGTAGGTGCTAGTGCCTGCCGGGTGTGTTTAAAAGCTAAAACTGAATATTGTGTTGGAACGCTACATGGGGGAGAAAGGACAGTACACAAAGCTTTATACATTGCTATGTTGACAGCTGCCCTATGTCCTTCCCCAGTAAATATATCCTACTCCATCAATGTAGGAACGGTATGTCCAGATATTCGCATGGTTGTGCTTGAAACGCCCAGTCTTCCGTGTGTGATAAATTGTGAGAATGGTCAAGGGAAGGGTAAAAGACTTTCTCCTAGTTATTTCTCCAGCGTGGTCTTGTATCTTCTCAGAGAAAAAAGTATTTCAGTGTTATTTCTTAGCTGATGTTGGGTGGAGAGTTTGTTCATCAGCATCACTGTAATTCCTTCTGGGAAGGAAAAAAACCTGTCTTCCAAGAATTGGTCATTTCCAGAAAGCTTCCTTTGTTCTTCTTGATGTGTAAAACAATTGTTAAAATAGTAAAAATGTCAGACATGAAATGTCCTTGTCAGCTTAGAGAAAGCAGTATGGCACCTATTCTCTTAACTATCACCTAGAAATCT
>NW_021940754.1:0-85398 GCF_001715985.3 Manacus vitellinus | reverse complement strand
GTCCACATTTCTGGAGTGTCAAAGCAGCATGTGAGTTAGCACTGCTGTTATAAAACTCTATGTCCTGCTTTGAGAAAAGTATTCTAAAGCATGGTGCAATATGTCTTTTGCAAGTGCCTTATGTCTCCTTTGGAGCCAGCAAGTATCCCTTCCAGAATTTATGGGATAAAGATGTCATGCTTTGTGGTTGTGCATGACTGAAGTGCCATCACACAACTGTCAGGCTTGGTGGGTAGAAGCTTTTCTTGTATGGGCCTGATTTTCTCTGCTTAACAGCTCACTTGTGCTTCCTCCAGGGATTCTTGCCTTCCCTGGGTCCAGTTTTAAGTGATATCTCTAAGGAATAAATGTCTGTGTTCTGTGTTGCTGAATATGGTCTCTGTGGGGAGGCTGTGTGCCAAACCAGGCCTTTTGGAGACTCGGCATGTCTTACTGGCCGTTTAAAATACTCTGTGTCTAGGGAGCCAAAGGATGGTTAGAGGAAATGCAAGGTGTTTGTAAATAATCACTCAGTGCTCAGTAAGCAGCAGAGACGTTGTTAGACCCTTTGTTTGCACTACAAAGCTGCATCTGATCAGGGCTGGGTTTGCCATGGCACTGAGGGGAGGCCCATCACAGACCCACACAACTGTCCAAGTGCTGCAGCAGTGCAGGCATCCCTCGTGTAGTGTGGAGGGGTCCAGCCCTGCTCAGGGAAAGCAGGCTGAGCAAAGAGCCTTCTTGAGCTGAGACATTTCTAACACGTGGAACATGAACATTTTGAAGGCAGCTAAAGGGATGGTAAGAAATATAGCTGAGAAAGCAAGCTGGCAAAGGCAGAGCACTACTAACCTGTCTGGCTTTGACAGTCCATGAATCTGCATTCCCTGATGCAAAGGCATGCTCTAAAACAGTTACTGAATGTGTTTGCATGTGTTAGACTTGCAGGGATGTATCCTTTGTACTTCTAGTTCCCGGTTGCTTCAGTTCCCTTGTGTACTGTTTTTTCTTTCCCAGAGGACACATGGTGATGGGAGACTCCTTCAACACTTCTCTCTTCAAACAGACCTTCCAGCGGGTATTTAACAAAGGGTACAACGGGGAGTTTCGGATGGCTTTTGGTGCAAATTTGGATGTGAAGGTGAGAGATCAGTTTGATTGGATGACATAATGGGGGTAAAATACAAGTGCTGTTCACTCAAAAGTCAGTTGAAGTCTCTGGGGCGTATTAAAGTGTACATGTTTGAGGTCAGATGTCATCTTGGCTTCTTTGGGAGAAGCACCACACTGGTGGAAAGAATTTTTATTTGGAAGCTTAGTAAGTTTGTGGCAGGTTTTTTTGTTGTTGCTGTTGTTTTGTGGGTTTGGTTTTTTTATCATCTCACCAAAGCTGAGCAACTGGTTTAGACTGTGTACTCTATTTGATTGACTTGATTAAAAAAAATCCACGACTTTTTTTTTTTTTACCTTGTTCTAGACCTCTAGGGAGCTGAAAATTGCAGGAGCTATTGGACCATGCATATCACTCAATGCTAAAGGCCCGTGTGTCTCTGAAAATGTAAGTTTCTGACATGGAAAAATCTTTAATAGCAAAGTAAATAAACAGTGCAAAGTTTCTGTCTAGCCCTACAGCTCAGCTAGAATATCAGAGTTTTCAAGGAGAACAACAACTTGGAAACATCCCTACGAAGTGACAGTCTTTCCTAGACTAAATTCTTGCCCCATAAGGCTTTCTTTAACTGTATGGCCTTCAGTAGCTTCATTCACACTCAAAAGATAATGAATCTAGGTGGCCTGCCATTACTTCTGCATTGGATCAGAATTTGACATTAGCTTGCCTTTCCTGCTGCTAGAGGCAAAATTGCTGCTTTCTTTTTGATTCTGTGCAGGAGCTTGGAATTGGAGGAACATCTCAGTGGAAAATCTGTAGTCTGGATCCCAGTACAACTCTGGCCATTTACTTTGAAGTGGTAAATCAGGTCAGTCTTGGCTTCTCTTTTTTTTTGATCATCTTTTTTACACATCAAACTACTTGTTACAGGGCTAGAAAGTGCAATGACATCCCCTGTGTTGCAGGTGGATGGTTGCAAAGCAATCAATTTTTTCGTAATAAAGAAATAGTCTCAGAAATTGTTTTCGTAGGTATAAATTGTCTGCTATTTTTGTTCTTTACAAAACCTGCATTCTTTCCTTGTTTTTTTCTATAGTATTTATTTAACAAAGAAGAAATTGTCTTTTTGCCAGTAGGTGCAGTGGAGAATAAATAATGTTAAAATATGTTAAAATTTTTGGAGAATCAGTCCTTCAAGTTGTAATAACTTGATGGCTCAGAAGTAACTGTGGCAGCTCGGAAGATTACCCCAAAGGAATTTTATTCCATGTGTGTTGTCTTTGTTTTCTGTTTCGTGCGGGCTTGTTACAGTTGGAAAGAGTTACGGAAAAGCCATGATGTTTTGAAAGCTGCCCTTGTTTCATTTGCAGCACAACGCACCGATACCTCAGGGAAGCAGAGGGGCAGTGCAGTTTGTCACTCAGTATCAACACTCCAGCACGGAAAAGCGCATTCGTGTCACCACCATAGCCAGAAAGTGAGTATCCTGTGCCAGCTCTCCAGCAGAGTGGCAGAAAGTTAAGCTGCAGACTTCTGGAATTTTTCTAGCTTTTTGTTGCATGCAGTGGCCACAGAGTAGCTGGCACAAGGAGGATGAGTCTGGTTTGGGTTTTGCCGAAGGTGGATGCATGGAGCACTAACCCTTTACTAACCCTGTAGCTGGGCAGATGCACAGACTCAGCTCCAGCATATAGAAGCTGCGTTTGACCAGGAAGCAGCTGCCGTGCTGATGGCACGACTGGGAGTGTACAGAGCTGAATCTGAGGAGGGACCTGATGTTCTGCGGTGGCTGGACAGACAGCTGATCAGGCTGGTAAGAAAATCAGACTGTGGTTGGGTGCGTTCTTGATTTAGTAAAAATGCTGTCCTAAGAAGTGATAACAGCAGTCTTTTTTCAGATTGACTCGCTTCATTTATACTCTGATCGTGGTCACATACTTGTAGTATGTGATAGCTCAGAATTAAGTTGTGATCAGCAAATTTTTGATGGGGTAGGTAAACATCCCATTATGCTGAAAGAGTTAAACCTGAGATTGAATCAATGATAATGAAACACAGTAATGCAGGTGGGAAGGTCTCTGATTTGACCCTCCTGCTTAAAGCAGGGCCAGCTTTGAAGTTAGAGCGGGTTGCTCCAGGTCTTATTCAGCTGAGTTTTGAAGATCTCCAAAGATGGGATTTCTCTTGCTTCTCTTAACAGCCTGTTCCAATGTCTGATCACAGTCACTAGGATCCTTTTTTTCTCTCTCCCCTGCCTCTATTTCCCAGTCAGAATTTCCATTTGCCCAGTTACCAGTCAGGTAGCTGTAGACAGCGATTGGACTCCTTGATCCCACTCCTCACCAGGCTGAACAAACCCAGCTTCCTCAGCCTTACTTTCTGCCTGAGATGCTCCAACACCTGACTAGCTTGGTGGCTTCTGCTAAACCCACTCCAATATATCCATGTCTGTCTTACACCGGAGAGCCCAAAACTAGACACAGCACTCAGATGTGGGCTAAATTCAGAGCAATAATCTGAATTAATTCTTCAAGCTCTTGCTGTCTCTTGCTTTGAATTTTACAAGCCCAGATTGTCTAAATCAATGTTGACCTTGTCCAAACACCCATGTGGAGTTGGTACTAACACAGTGTGGCACATCATACACTGAAAAACTGAGATTTGAACACAAACAAGCACACTGCATGTTGAAAAGACTGTGGAGTCATTTATAGTTAAATTGCTAAAACCATTGATGCTTCTTATTTTCAGGGAAGCAGTTGGTGAAATGCCAGTCTGCTGCTGTTCTAGCAGGAAGTAATTGTCACAGAACTGTTTCATAGTGTACAAAGCAGTTTAAGTATAATGTAGTAGCCCTGATTTAATGGGTAGTGCTTTAGAAGCACTATATGAAGAAGCACTATGGAGATCTTCAAAGCACTATTTCTTTCAGTCTTGGATAATTTCACATCTAGGGGTTTTATATATATATATATATAAATAGGTTGAATCATCATTCCCATTCCAGTAAGACAGAGTAACCACTGACTTAAAGAATGTGAATGTTGTAATTACTTGTTCTCATCATCAGGTTCATGCCTTGATTGTTTAAAAACAACCAAGAGAACACCCTTCTGGAAAAAAGAAAAGGTGTTAATTCTAAAAAAAAAAAAAAAAAAAAAAAAAAAAAAAAAGGAAAAAATAGAAAAAAGAGATAGATAACCAGAGTATCCATTTTGCTTCCAACAGTGTCAGAAATTTGGACAATACAACAAAGATGATCCCAACTCCTTCAGATTGTCAGAATCATTTTCTTTGTATCCTCAGGTAAGGATGTCATGGGAAAAGTGTGCAAGAGTGAGTGTGAGTGATACTAAAACATCTTGTACTATTTGTCAGATTCAAGAGGGGAGGAACAGGTGCTTTTTTAATTTAGTGGACTGGTCCTGCAGTTCAGTGCTGCAAGTGACTGATAGGGGAAGAATTCTGAGTAGTTAATAAGGGGTAGACTTTTTTCCAAAGAATTTGCTGTTCAGAAAGATTGGATTTGGGTCCAGAAGTTTTGGCAACTTTGGCTGACATTTCTCTTCTCACTCATCTTTCTGGTGCAGTTCATGTTCCATCTACGACGCTCCCCATTCCTGCAGGTCTTCAATAACAGTCCTGATGAATCTTCATATTACCGTCACCACTTTGCTAGGCAAGATCTCACCCAGTCTCTCATTATGATCCAGCCCATCCTTTATGCTTATTCTTTCCATGGGCCTCCTGAGGTGAGTCTGTGTTTTACAGGAAGAGGTGAATCAACCCAAAATAACGAGTATTCAGTCAGAGTAACACTATTTCAGCAAAAAGGCCCCTATATTTCTTTTTTAGTTGTTAAAGCCGAGATACTTTTGTTCAAGATCATATCAAATTACACTTGGATGGCCATGGATGCTCTCTGGCATCCTGCACTTCATACAGGTGCTGATAACCTGCTGCTCCATTCTGTGCTGCTGCAGGAGGCTGGCCACACTCTGCTGGGCATTCCCATGGACTGAGCAGTGCCCGTATGGGCAGGGTTCAACAAGCTGTCTGGCCAGCCGTGAAGGTTAATAGACCTCTGAGGGCTTAGGGGTGCCTGATTTTGTTCTTTATTTTCTCCAGCCAGTGCTTTTGGATAGCAGCAGTATTCTTCCTGACAGAATCCTCCTGATGGATACTTTCTTCCAGATAGTTATCTACCTTGGTGAGGTACAGTGAACCATGTTCTCTTTCTCTGTTTGCACTCCTTCCCTCCTGCCATGCATGTGGACAGCATTGCTGTTAGTATAAAATAAGCTTCTTGCAAAGCCCACATGAGCTTAATGACATGGTATACATGCTGCCTGTTTGAATAGAATTTCTCCACTATCAGAGTTAAAATAATACTGGAGTTGCTAAGGATGTGTTCTGCACTTGAGTAGCAGCTGTTATGTTAGCTTGGTAATGAAGGTGGTCCCTTACCATGCCTGGAAGAGGCTAGAGAAACTTGAAACTAAGCAGGACAGAGAGTTACAGTTTGATTTTCAGGTACTTGATTGCCGGGTTTTGACACTTAAATACTGCTTCTCTTAAATCAGTTAGGCAGTTTTACAGTTTTTGCTTTTAAATACTGGATGTTTTTGGAAGCTGTTCCTATATTTCTTCCTTACTGAGGTAAATGCTTATATACTGGCTCTTTCTAAACAGACTTACCCCTTGGCTTTGATCTACTTGGGTCTGCCTATGTACTATGCAGACCTGTAGATCTGTATTTCAGTCCTGTCAGATTTTGGAAGGGAGCAGTGCAATACTGTAGCTGAAGAACAAAAATGTGTCACATCCTAGAGTAGTCATAGCGTAAGGGATGAAGAGGAAGGCTGCTTTCCATTTCTTTTTCTGGAAAACTCCCTGTTCTTTGATGCCTTTTTCCCCCCTCATATCCTTCCTATCCATATTCCCTCATACGATTCCTATCAGTGAAAACTTTTTGGGAGGTATTTTAACCCTTCCCTTTGTCTTTGAATTAAGCTACTTTGCTGGTATTTGATGACTGTTATTAGAACGCTTGAAGTTTGGCGTGATAGTTTTTGGCAGCCTCACTGTTAGCTCCTGATTTCACTCCATATAGGATTTGTTCCCTTTGAGAAGTGAGAAGGGATACCCAATTGACACGAACAGGAGTTGAACACTTGAGTCAACAATGACAATAAATCTGGAGTGACCTTAAACAGTTTCTACCTGCTGTTGCAGAGCAAGACACTCAGCAACTCGGTAAAATTTAGACAGAGGAAGAGCTAAGTGTGTGTGACCTGTATATGTGTAGAACAATTGCTACATATATATAGTACATACAATAGGTACCTTGAAAATACTCTAAGGTCAAGTCAGATTCTTCATGTTTCTGTGTTGGCACAGGCTGAAACATAAAGGCTTGAAGATCACTTTCAACTAATTGCTTTTGCACTGCACAAATTGCTACCAGCTTTTGTGTTGAGGGCCTGTGCTTAAATTCAGTGACAGAAAGTAATGTTTTTGCCAGAGCAGTGAAAGGGTGCATTTACCCTGTAAGCAGAAGTATGTGTAACATTTTGCTGCTTTAAGATGTGCAGGTTAAAAAGGAGAGGCTTGCAGATATCTCTGCTCTTGTTTTCATTTCATCCCTGTATCATCAATAGACTATTGCACAGTGGCAGAAAGCTGGATACCAAGACATGCCTGAATATGAAAACTTCAAGCACCTACTGCAAGCCCCACTGGATGACGGCCAGGAAATCCTGCAGACCAGATTCCCAATGCCACGTTACATCCACACTGAACATGGGGGCAGTCAGGTAGGAAAGTTTATGGAGGAACTCCTTCTGTTGTTGCCTAGAGCAAATGGCTGTCTTTCTGCTTTTCTGGAAGGATGGTTCTGTAAGTTAAATGTAGTGGTAATTTAGCTCTTCAAAGTACAGAGCTTGCATATTTTCTCATGAGCTTTTACCACAACTCTGTCTTTTAATAAGTAAGTCACTTGCTGGATATACTTTTGAAATCTGAGGAGGGGAAAAAAATGGAAAAGCTGACTTAAATACATTTTTATTCCCAAAGAGGTGGGAAAGAAATGATTTGGTTATGTGTCTGTAGTTAGCCTGCAGTAATGCTGAATGATTGACCACCTGCTCCTTTATTCTCTAACACTGAATGAGGATATAAAGTAGTTCCTATTGTTGTTCTTCTTGGAATTGCAGTTGTGCTGTGCTTCCCTGTGCCTGGCTTGTTTGTAGCAGTGAAGAGGCAGGAACTGATGGTCCAAAACAAAGATTTGGTATTGATTTTTGATGTGACTCTGTTACACTGGTCCTCTACTGACCCCTTTTCTGAAGAGCAGATGGGGCATGCAAGGGACAGAGCTGGTGACATGCCCGTGTTGCATGGAACCAGAGCTGCCCTGCCAGGCGAGCAGGACTTGTAGCAGAGCACTCAGTGCCCCTTGGACACTGGTTGTCTGTGGAGCAGGGCTGTTTCTGGACTTGAAACCTGTTTAAGTTCCATTAGCACCTTGCTTGCAAAAGCAGAGGAACATCTCTAGTCATGGATCTAAGGTGGTATGAAGCTTTGAGGGGGCTCACAGGTCTGTCATTTTACAAAACTACTTCTCTTTTGTCCTGATAGGCCCGGTTCCTCTTGTCTAAAGTGAACCCATCTCAGACCCACAATAACCTCTATGCATGGGGACAGGTAAGCAATGAAAGAGCTGCTCATGTTTGGGAATGCTGTAAAATGTACATGTACATATTTGTCTGGGCAGCAGGCATTGTGAGCAGGTTACATTTGCCCTCAGTTTCTTACTATGGTTGTTGATAAGATAAACAGTACTGGTGGGGACCACTAGATGATGAGAATAACAGTTTTCAAGCCTGGATGACTAATTCGTGTTCCTATTCTTGTACTGAATCCCCACAAATTTTCCACAAAACCCAGTTGATTTTGAGGTTTTTCCTCAAGGCGTCCAAGGAATGCCTGTCCAAACAGAGGTGATGCATCAACAGTTCAGGACCTGAGTAGCTTGATGGCAGGAAAGGAGTGGTTTCCACAAGGAGTAGTTTTTCCCTTTGATTTTTCCCTTCCCATATCTCAGCTGCATGGGAGGCACAGGCAAACCAGGAGAATTTTCTGTGTTGGCTGCTATTGAAGGAAGCAGCTGATTTTATGTAGCCTATGTTCTTAGAGATTTCAGGTGACCTAATGTAGAAATTTATCTTGACCCTTCCCTACAAATATGATTTAAATAGGTCACAATGTATTTAGTATTTTGGAAAAAGTAACTAGCATATGGATACATATAGATCTAAGAACTCTATCTGAGAATACTAGACCTTTATATACTTTTTGTTTACCTTGTTTGTGTAGCACTTTGGGCAGCAAAATTCCTAATGCTTTAGGTAGAAGAGACTTTTCTGCAGTAATTCAGATTGTACTGGAGGATAGTGTTAGTGCTGTTGCCAAAAGGTAGCAACTTTTCATTAGAGATGCAAAGGATCTCTACTGATCCTGTCTTTTGCAGGAGAAAAAGGTGGTTAATTTGGCAGGCAGTCAGTTCAGAGCGCTAACATTTTATTTGCTTTCAATTAGTCCCCTGCATTAACAACAGTATTTTAGGCTCATTATTTCTTTTTTTTTTTTTTCAGGAATCAGGAGCTCCAATCTTGACAGATGATGTGAGTCTCCAGGTATTCATGGACCACTTAAAAAAGCTGGCAGTTTCGAGTGCATCATGAGGGATCAAACTGAGGAGCAAGAAGAGACATGGATCATGTTGATGACAGAAATGGAGCAGTTTAGTTACATTTCCTTTTCTCTCTTTTAAACTAGGGGTTTTAAGTATTACATGAAATAAACATTCCGGGGGAGTTTTTACTGCTCCTTTCTAACTTATTTGTATTCCCTTTTGTCTATATTCTGCTTACGTTACATTTTTCACACACTGTAATTAGAGCTGAAGGATGTTTTAGTCAACAGAGATTTTGACAGTCTTTGGCTTAATTTTAATGTTGCGTGTTCTTAAGAAGTGGCTTTTGGCAACCAGCGGACTGTATTAATGAAAAATAAAATCAGGTAAGAGAACCACCCCTTCGTGCTGTCCCCGACTTCAGGTGTACGTAGAATGGGCGTTTCCTGCCTCCTCCTTTCCCCGCCGCCCCCGCGGCCATCTTGCCGCTGCCCCCGCCCTGCGCGCCGCCCCATTGGCGGCGGGGCGCGGCCAATGAGCGCGGCGTTTTTACTGGGGGCGCGATTGCGCAGTGCCCGTGTGGAACGCGCGGCAGCGACTGCTGTACTCGCTGGGGCGGATGGACGGCCGCTGCGGCGGGATGGTCTACTACAGCGCTACGGCAGGCGGCGGCGGCGACCGAGAGCGGGGCGGCGGCCCGGTCGGGCTGGCGCGCCCGGGACCAGGGGAGGACGGTGCTGTGTCACCCCGGGAAGGGCGTGACGCGGCTGGGCCTAGGGGTGGGGTTTGGCTTGGAGGGGGGGCTCGCTTGCGGGGGCGAGCTCCCGGCACGCGCGGGGCGCTGTCGGCGGGGGTGCTTAGCTTTCCGTGAGGGAGCTGGGCCGCAGCGCAGGGCTTGTTCGGGGACGTAGTCCTGGGAGGAAAAGCGCCAGGATGGCCGGAGACTGCGCCCCGCGCGCTATTTTCGGCCGGGGAAGAGCAGGGCGGGTGCTGCCTGGCAGACGTTCCGCCCGCCCGCCCCTCGGGGCCGCTTGGGTCTGGAAGTGACAGCAGCAGTCTTTTTTCGTATTGATTGCTTCATTTGTACCTCTTGGTCATGGTCACATTAGTTGTAGTACGTGATAGCTCAGAACCCAGTTGTGATCAGCAACTGTGAGGCAGCCGGAGCGCGGCCTTTGCTTGGGCCGGGTGAGTGCACTGGGCGTCCGCCCGCCCCCCCGGCAGCCCGAATGGGTTAACCCTGAAGGAAGATAAATCCCCTGTTGAAGGGAGAAGCTTGTGCTTTACCGCAGGTCACAGGAACAGGGACTAGAGTCTTCCCGAACTGTTGCTTTTATTTACATTGTGGGAGTGGTTGAAAGCTGTGCTGGGGGCAGATTAGGCTGGACATTAGGAAGAGTGGTCAGACAGTGGAACAAGCTTCCCGGAGAGGTGGTCGACACCCCCAGCCTGTCGGTGTTTAAGAGGCCTTTGGACAATACTTTAACCTTTGGTCAGCTCTGCACTGAGCTGCTTGAGCTAGCTGTAATGTGGGTAACTTGGAAACCAGTTGTTATTGCTGCTATTGTAGTACTGTTTCTTGTCCAGTGCCAGTGCAGGTATCTAACCTACCCTAGTAAATCACTTTTTCTGGCTACAGACTTACCAGATCTTTGCTATCTATTCCTCAGAATTTGAGGAAAAGGGAAAAGAAGACTGAATGCCCATGTGGCTGCTGTCGTGTCATGATGAAAGCATGAAACATTTTTATTGCTGTGCTCTCTTTTGTCTCCCCTCTTACCCTCCCCCCATTCCTTAGAGAATGAAAATGATCCTCAGACGAACCAAGGGCCCCGTAAGGAAGTATACACTACGGAAACACCTTTCGGATTCCAAGTGAGAACAGAAATAACATACAGAGATGATCAGCCTCCTCTTACTCGACTGCTCAGGCGTGTGGTATCATTCTTTGATTCTAGTGGCAGCCCGCCTTCTGAAAAGTGAGCTGCCTGAAGGCTCAGAACATTGTGTTGGGGCTCTGAGAATGTCATCCCAGTGCCTTATGTCAGACCACCACTGGAAAATTGTCCCTTGCATTTCTGAAGCAACAGCTCCATCTTGGACACCGCTCTGCTGGACTTGCCAACCTTCTTGTCCGCTTGGATCGCTGCTGTTCTTTGTCTGTGTATTGGAATTGCTGAACATGAACTGGGTTCATCAGGTGTCCTGTGAGGTGGTAATGAACCTGTGTGCTGCCTGGTGTCCTGCAACCAATGCTCTGACCAGGTGTGATTTCCCAGCTGGTGTGCAGGACATACCCGGATGATCCACAATGTACCTGGGATGGCTTCTCAACTGAGCAGCTCTGAAATGGATACTTGAAGAACAATTAGTAAATGGGAAGGAGTGTAGTTTAATGTTTCAGGTACAAGAGTTCTTACTCATCCTTCAAATAAAAGCTTATGAGGGATGAATTACAACTACTGCGAGTTAAAAAGTTGTTAAATTTTCTGCTCCAGGCTCTTGTTTCTATAGGGATTTTCCTGATCCTTATACATGCTATGCCCCCTTGTAGGATACTGTCCCCTAGCTCTGTGGCCATAACTAATGTTCATTCTGTAGGGTTTTCTCTAATCCTTATGTACATCACCTCCTTTCCAATCTCCTGGCCATTTGCTGTTGATGTTTCCCCTCGTTTCTCTCACTGCTGACCCTCATTGCTGCAGGGGCTCCCTGCAGCCTCCACTTCCTCTTCTAGAGCTCTGCCCCCAGCCCTTCCTTTTCCCACAGGCTTCCTCCAGTCCCTATGGACATGGCCTCCCTTTTGGGGGGAGCTGACCCAAGACCCTGCACCGGCAGAGCTTCCTTTCTGTAGGGGCTTCTGCCTGCCCCTGCCCCACCTCCCCATTTCTATCAAGGCTCTCCCTACAGCTTTTTTAGGACACCCCTTGCCCTACCCCACACAAGTCTCTCTAAGGTCTCCCATCTTGCCATAAGGAAAGCTGTCTCTGCCCACACACCTGAAGTTCCAGATCCTTCCAGTATCTGAAGGGGGCCTACAGGGAAGCCAGAGAGAGACTCTTCATCAGGAACTGTAGTGGTAGGACAAGGGGGAAAATCTAGGGTAGATATCAGGAAGAAATTCTTTACTGGGAAGGTGGTGAGGCACTGGAACAGATTGCCAAGGGACGTTGTGGATTCCCCAACTGTGGAAGCATTCAAAGCAAGGTTTTGGATAAAGCCTTGAGCAACCTGGTCTAGTGAAAGGCCTCACAGCAGGGAGATTGGGACAGGATGATCTTTAAGGTCCCTTCCAACCCAAACCATTCTATAATTCTATTGGAGCTTTTATAACACAAGCCCCACACAGTCCATGCACCTACAGACTCACCTTTCCATATAGACTCCTCTGGTCCCTACAGCTACCACCTCCTTTTCCAGAGGGCTACTCCCAGGCACTAATTTCTCTGGGCACTGCCTCGTGCTATAGAGGTGCCGCTCTGGTTACCTGCATTTTCTCCCTTTTGTAGGTGCCCCCACAAAACCCTACAGACATTAACTCCCCTTTAGAGGAAGGGAGCCCCTCCACACACTGAACACCTGTGCACACCTGTCCTGTGCCTACCTGTCCTTTACGCACCTGTGCATGCCTGTCCTGTGCACACCTCTACGCACCTGTCCCGTGTACCTCTGTGCACACCTGCCCTGAACACACCTTTCCTGTAGACACTGGGCCTGTACAAGCCTGTACCCATCTGTGCATGCCTGCCCCGCGCATACCTGTGGACAACTGTCCTGTGCCCACCTGTCCTGTGCCCACCTGTCCTGTGCACACCTGGTCAGTGCACACCCAGTCAGTGCACACTTGTCCTGGGCACACCTGTCCTGTGCCCACCTGTCCTGTGCACACCTGGTCTGCACACACCTGTCCTGTGCACACGTGGTCAGTGCACACCTGCACACACCTGTCCTGCACCCACCTGCCCTGTGCACACCCAGTCCGTGCACACCTGTCCTGCGCACAGCTGTCCCCTTTTGCTCTCCACGCGGCAGCCCTGTCGGCAGCTATGATCGGCGAAGGTGCCGGCTTGGCTGCAGTAGCACCTCCGGAAACCGCGGGCGGCGTGCGGCGCGGCGAGCGGGCCAGGGAGCGGCCGCCCGTTAGCCGGGCGCCCGCCGCCTGTCCCGCTCGGCGCCGGCCCGCGCTGCGCCGATCGCAGGCGATTCGTGCAGGCGGTGGCCCAGTGCAACAGCGCTCACAGGTCACGATGCGCCCCAGCCGCGGAGGGGCCGGGGCGGCCGGGATGTTAGTGTGCGTGTAAATGGCGATGTTGTGTGTGGGTCTATGTATGCATGTGTTGCGGTCCCCTTTCACTCCTGTCCCGTCTGCGCGGGTTTGGCGAGTGGGCCGGCTCGCTATGCTTCTCCCACGGGGCCCAAGCCAGCTCCCTCATGGGATTGCGCGTCCGCTGGTCTGTGTCTGATCACGGTACTGTGCTACATCCTCGCCTTTGCCGGCATGGCTGGCAGTCCCGCTGCAGTCGCCTCTCGAGTCTTGTATTCATACCACAAGTCGCAGTCATTTATGCATTGCTTGTTTGCGTTCACAGAAATCACAGAACATTTTGGGTTAAGGAAGGCACTCACGAGGGATCATACGAGTCCCCAACTCTTAGCCTGCACAGGGTTATACGCAGGAGTCACCACCATAGTGCCTGAGAGCGTTGGTCACAAAACGCTTCTTGAATATTACTGTTCGGGCTTTGGTGTCCGTTGTCGCGGAGGCCGTCCTGGTCACTGCCGCGCTGTGTGTGTTGGCAGTGCCATCCTCTCTGCGAGCCCTCGCTCCTGCGTGTGTGCCACGACAGCCACAGCCACCTGCATCGCTTGCTTGCGTGGCAGGACTGAACCGGTGACTGTTCCACGTTGCCTGTGTGTGTGTCAGAGTAGCCATCCCAGCTGCCTCCTTGCACCACGGACACGTGCTGGCACCACGGTCACAGTTGCCTCTGTCCTGCGTGTGCATGTCAGCAGTGAGCCTGTGATCACCTTCCCCCAGCGAATGTGTCAGCACTGTAATCAAGGGTGCCTCCATGCAGCGTGTATGTGGTGGCAGTGCCCTCCCAGTTTCCCTCTCCTGTGGCTCCTGTGCATTGGCAGTACAATCACAGTCACCTCGGAGCATTGCAAGCACGTTGGCAGTGCAGCCTGGTGTCCCTTTTTGCACTGCTTGCGTGTGTCAGTGGTGCTGTCCCTGCTGCCACTGGGCACTGCTTGCCTGGGTCAGTAGCCCTGGTGCCGATTGGAATGGTGTGTCCTGATGGAATGTCCCCGCTATTGCACTGGATGGACCTTCTGTGCTTGAGATGCTTAAAATCCCCAAGAAGTTTGCACGTGAGGCAGTGAGCTCTGCTGTGCGGCGCAGGGGTCAAGAAGTGTGCAGCAGGATGGCCTTCACGCTATAAAACAGTTTCTGCTTGTGTGTCAGCACTGAGAGAGTGTGTTTGTGTAAGGGGCACAGCTTTTGTGCACAGCTGGTACTGCGGCCACAACAGTGGTCAGTCCCCATCAGCACTGGAGTTCTTGCTGACTTACTGCCACTTCTCTGGGGAATAATTTAAACTATTGCTTCTGGCTGTTATGTCACTCTCTGAGGGAGAGAGTGCTGTACATAGCAGAACAGATTTCTAAGCTGGAGGACTCATACCCAGATCAAATGGAAAGAGTCTTTGTGAGGAGTTTTTCCCCCTGGTTTGCTTCTGCCCATTGGGAATAGTCCTGATATGGCCACTAGTGCAGAGACACAAGCTTTCAGCTTTTGCTGGAGACCTGATCTCCTCTCATTTTACAGAATGTTTGGAGCTTTTTTCCCCAGTCATGAGCCTGGATGCAGTTTTAACAGCTGGGTAACTGGTGCTTATCTCAGTTTTAAGGCTGCATCTAATCTTACTACAGTGATCTCAGGATCAACCACGGTCCATAATTTAAATTAAGATAATCAGTTTAAGATAATTTAAAACATTTCTTAGGAAAACGCTGTAGATCTTTGATGGTTTGTGTTTTATTGTAAATGTCATTAAAGGGGTTGTGTTCCCAATTAGAAGGGCAGAATTTGCAGGTTGTTAAAACTCATATTTCAAAAAATTCGTGAGGGTAGAAGGTAGAAGTCACCTTTTCACAACAAATACAAAGTATGAAGGGAATGGTGGAGTAGAGAACTTGAGTAAACTTAGTGACATCAACCAGGTGGATAATTTTACAAGTCTTGGAGAGAGTTCTGCCACCTCTCTGGTTAGCATGGCTGATCCAGCAGTAGTAAAAATCTTTCAACAGTTTTTAAATGCTGGAATAAGCATCCTGAGCTCACAAAGAAGTGACACTGGGAAGCTTTTGAAAGAATGCTTCTATGTGATCTTTAATCTCTAAAAACTTAACACAGATAAGCAGGGTTTGGAAATGCTGTTTGGTGGATGAACAGTTTTCCAGCTGAAAGCAGTACTAACTTGTGTCATAAAACAAGTCAGTGCATTTAACCTTACTTTTCCCCCTCTCCTTCCCCAGTGGGTGGTGAACAGATCAGCTCAATAGGACGAGGCCTCTGTGTGCTGCTGGGCATTTCTTTGGAAGATACACAAAGAGAGCTGGAGCACATGTAAGTCGCTTATTTCCTTTTGCCTTGTGCTGTTTTACTTGTTTACTGCCGGTACTGAATCACTGATACCTGTGCAGTAGCCAAACAAATTGATTATTCCTATTGGGAGATTCAGGTTTGCCTGTTAGTTCCTCTTGAGATTTTACCTTGAATACAAATTTCTTAGTTAGTTCTTAGTTTATGTTCCACTGAGAAAAGTCTGTTTCTGTTCCCTGTCTCTGTGTTTTCTAACAAGAGCAGACTCAAAAAGGAAGAATCAACATGTTGGGTTTTTCAGATTTCCCTTTTTTAGCTGTCTGTCCTTTTTACTGCATGAATTTACCCAGAAGAAATCCATCCTTCAAGGATGGGATTTATCAGAAACCTCAAACTCTCATTTTAGTTTGCACAGAAGTTTTGTTCTTCCAAAAGGCAGGATACTCCTGTCAGTTAGTTGTGTGGAAACATGAATCAATTTTGGCAGCCTGGAGGACTGGCTCTGGCCATCTGTTCCATGGCCACAGAATAGCGTAATTCAGCCAGCAAACACATGCAAGGAGGAGTTCTCCAGGGGCTTCTTCTGTCTCCTTCAGACAGATCATTATTCTAAGACTGACCTCAGTCCTTACAAAGGCAAAGAAGAAACAGGTGGTGGAGCTGACTGATGTCAAGGAGAGGAAAGGCTCAAGCAGTGAAGAGAGAAGAATGTGAGGGACGGTGAAAACAACCCTTAGCAGATGTGGCACAGAAAGTAAGAGACTGAGGATATGACCTGAAGGTCACCAAAGATCTCACATAAACGTTTGAAACTTGTAGAGAATTGCAGCAGAGCTGAAGGGGGTTTTATTCTGACATGCTTCATTGGTTTACCTTACTGTTTGCCTCACTCAGAGTGTAACATTTGCTCTGTCATTGTTTCTCATCCTTACCTTGGTGAATGTGGAGGGTGCTTCTGAATATTACATGCAGGTGATCCACAGTGACTGTGCTCTCAACACCAGGTTGTTGGGTTGACTGATGCAGGAAGGGCAGGAAGCCAGCATCTGAGAAAAAGGAATGAAAGAAATCAGCTTAACCAGGTTTTTCAGGTCCTATTAAAGGAAACTTTAGTAATCCTGTAAGTGAAACAACAAACACCTCTAAGATTAAAACAGAGCAGTGATGATGATTAAAGCCTTCTGCTGGGGTCTTCCAGTGGATGCTTTTAACCACCTATTTCATTCAGAAGTTAATTCTGTTTGCTGTTGACACACACAGATTGGCAAGGATGGTTCTTGGGACTGTGCCTTAGTGATGGCAAAGCCCTGGAGCTAGACCATAACAAAGTCTCAGCTTTATCTTGTACTAACGGCCTCACCTCTGGTGCCATATAGAATGCCTGGCTGATGACTGGAATTGAAATGCTTTGCACTTGATATAGTGTCTTGATGCTGCAGATGTGGAGAAGCTAGAAGAAGAAACCAAAGACAGGGGAGTGGCTTGCAGTCCTGTTACCAATCAAAGTCCTGACACGGACTGGATTGCAAGTCCTCCTGTTGCTTTTCAGGATCCATTTGTGAAGTTCCTCTTATTCTCTTGAGTATTAGAGCCGAAAATGGGTCCAAAATTCAAACAAGTCCAAATCACCACTTTACTGCCACCTGCAGTTCTGCCCTGTTCCTTGCCTTCCTCTTCTCCTGATGAAAAAGTGTTGCCCTCATCTGGCTTGTGGGGCCTGGTTTGGGAATAGTGCTAGGAGGTGACAAAGCAGGAGGTGCATATGTGAATCATGACTGGCAACAACTACAGTGTAGGATGATCTCATTTCATACTAAGTGTGATTTTCCAGGGCGGTGGGAGGATTAAAATTCCCAAAGCTGTTCACATGTTAAGGAATATTGTGACACACAAAATCAGATATTAAAGAGTGAGCTTTCTTAACTTACTATGCCATCTTTACGTCACTCTATAACATGCAGTTATTCAGTTCTGATCCCATTCTCCATAAAACGATGGTGTGGATTAATGATCTGACAACACTGTGTAGGTGTATAAGGTTATGCCTCTGATAATGTGACGAGATTCCCACGGCTTAGGAATGAAGGTGCAAAGGGATATCTTGTTATGGGGAGAAAGAATGAACATGCATCTGCCTTTCCTGTTATCTTATTCTGTATGGTACCTGTTGATTCCTCATGGGACAATTTAAGAATTATCTTTTTCCTGCTAGGGTTCGAAAGATCTTGAACTTGCGAGTGTTTGAAGATGAGAGCGGGAAGCACTGGTCCAAAAGTGTGATGGATAAACAGTATGAAGTGTTGTGTGTGAGCCAATTTACCCTCCAGTGCATCCTGAAAGGAAACAAGCCTGACTACCACATGGCAATGCCCACAGAGCAGGCAGAGTGTTTTTATAACAACTTCCTAGAGCAGCTAAGAAAAGCCTACAAGCCAGAGCTTATTAAAGGTAAGGACTGAAGGTTGGTAAGGTCCTTGATGTGACCACCGTACCTTTCTTGTATGTGTTCTTTCCCGATTGTTGATTTCTTTACTCTGTGATTTTCTGTCTGTCTTGCTGTGCTGGTTTAAAAGTGAACTGGCGGGAGAAGTGAACCCAACTCAAGAGAGGTTACAAGTCAGAGTCACAATTTACTAAAAAGATTACAATAAATACAATGATACAGAGAAAAAAACTGGTTTTAACCCCCAAAGACAGATATATAACTCAGTACCCTGGGACAGGAACAGAACAGTGTTCATTAGCCCCTGTGCTAAGCACCACATGGCCCCTCCCGGGGGCAAAGTAAAAGGAAAGGAAGCCTGTTGTTCTGGATGATGGTGGCAGTTCTGTCGAAGTAACGATTGCAGTCTTGTCTAAGTGGCAGTTGCAGTCCTGTTGAAGTTCTGGTCCTCCTCTGGATCCGACAAGTGGTACCAGAAGTCCCAAAACCCAGAGTTTGTATATGCTCAGGTTCAGGTGGGAATGCCCAGTACCTCCCCTATAGTGGGGAGTTTCACAATGGGTGATTTACCTCTGTGAGTCATGGGATATTTTTGGAATTTTTGATGGTCTAAGTTGTTGCAGGTCCCTGTTATGACAGTCTATTATGGGCCATTAGCAGAGATGACCCCTCAGGCTGGGTGTGAAGGTGTTAATGCCTCCCTGGAGGGGAGTTATCACAGCCGAGTCATTGGTGTGAAGACAAAGGAACACCCAGCCTGAGGTGTCAGGTGTGCCCTGGGCAGCTGCTGCAAACAATCTATTTATTAACAGTCCATCAGAAATGACATAGAGGGTGTAGAATATGGTTTTGGTTATACCCACATAGTGATAAACTGCTCTCAGCCCCTGTAACTAGGACACTTGCAAAGAGCTGTCTTTATATGCTAGTAGCTGAGAGGATGTTATGGTATTTTCACTAGTGGCCTGGCAGGGTGATCACTCCAGTCTTCCTCTAACCAAGCCATTTCCTGTCATTCCTCTGGAACAGTAAGACTTATGGATGTTCTTGTGTTGCACAACGTGAGCAATGACTGACAACGTAACGCAGAGAGGCTGCAGCCATGAGAACAAGCTCTGAGGTCAGGCTCCCTCAAAAGCTGGATGTTTTGTGCTGTGTAGTTAGATTAACCCAGGACAAGCACTTTTTCTGAGATATATGTTGAGTCAGGCTTGAAGGTGTCACCAGTGTGTGATAGTTCCATCTGTCACTTTGCTTCTACATCCTGTTAAATGGTAATGATGACAGTGGGAGGTGTTATGTGTTGTTTGAGAACAGTATTTGATTTAGGCTATCTTTTCTCAACTCTGTGTCACGTATGCAACAGTCTTCTCTTTACTGGAGAATGCCTGGCTTCCCTGGGTATTGTTGTTCTTAATCTTTTCTGTTTGCTTTTATGATTGCTCTCTGTCCATTTTCATATTTAGACTTGATTTTTTGCTACACTTGACCCGAAGACAAGTACCTAGAAAAGACTATTTTTTAAATGGTGGCCTTACTTTCCTTATGAGGCAAAAAAGTAAAAAAAAGACAGAAAACTGGTAGCTGGGGAAAGAGTTATAAGCTAATTTTTATATCGACTCTAAGATTAGGGTAGTTATCTCAGTGCTTTCCAAGGAGGCACACTGAAATGCACACATAAAATGTCCCTCTTTTCTTATAGCTTGATGTGTTCTTCCAGTCAACTAATTCAGAATATTTACTTTTTGAATCTTCATCTTTGATGAGTTCTGACTAAGTTAGGACCCATTCCTATGCCTCAGAAACTGGTAACAGAACTTCCTGGCAAGTTAGTGAGAATAAGATTTGCTCTGGTGAGATTTGATGGAGTTGACACTTATGTCCTGGGAAACTAAAAGCAAATATGGACTTTCTTCTTTCACTTAAATGAGGTGTGGAAAAATTGATACATCTCTGTATATCTACTTTTTTGTCCTTGGGCTTTGGAAAATGCTCTGTTTCTGAAGTACCTTCAATCAGTTTATAATTTGACAGCGGCTTTTTGAACTTCTCTCAGTGAATAGCAGTTGTATACCTGAAATGCATAGCCACTGTTGTTAAGTGCCCATATTTTGGCACTTGCTTGCCAGTACTTTCTGCAAAAAGAGCCGTAACTTCTGCATTTTCTTTCTGTGCTGAAAACACAGAAACATAAGAGCGACTGCCTTGTGGTATTGTGTCAGAAAACACATGCATTTCAAACTGCTGGCAGCACTGGAGCTACCTGTTAACTTATGAATTCACTTTTTTATTAAGCTGTACCAGTCTGTATTGTTACGACTATGTTAGGTCAAAGTTTCTGTTGTGCCAATTGCTTTGCCAGTGCTTTTGTTTGTTTGTTTGTTTGTTTGATCTAGTTATTTTTGTGCATGCAAAGTTTATGAAGTTTGGCAGTTTCATAGGTGGTAGGCCAAGTCCTGTGGTAGCATCAGCAGAGCTTACAGTTACCCTGAGCTGAAGTATAATTTTGTAAAATTGTAATTCCTGATCTGTGATTTACTATGGCATGCAAACATACTGAATTCTGTCCTGGAAAAGTCCTGAGGAAATCAAAACCTGACTTGCTGGGGGCTGTCCTGCATGCTGCTGGATTACAAAGGGTGGTGGGAGGGCCCTGGGAAGGAGCTCTGGTAAATGAGGGGCTGGACTGTTAAATAGGTTTAGTGTTATCAGCATGAGGCTCTAGCTGCTGTCTACAAAATCTCTGCTCATGTATTTCCCCTACATACACACAGTTGTAGTTATTGGGAGATTAGAGTTTGGTTCTCTGGATTGCTTTAGGTGCCCTTCCCTTTGATCTTACAATTTGCTTAATGTGTTTTAGAGGAGTAATGTAATCACTGAAACTGGAATTTGTGTAGCTGAGGCAAAGATAGATCAATAAATGTCGTGTCCTGTTGACTAAGAGCCCTGTGTTTTCTGGTTCCTGTTTTTTCTCGGTAGATAACTTGGCTGTTGGAAGTTAGGCTGCTGTGTGTGCCACTTAGAGATGCTGGGCAGGCAGATCCTCTGTCTGTTATCTGGTCTGTCTGGAGCTTGCCAGCTAGGAACTCAGAATGGGAAGTAAAGAGAAGCACAAACCATTCTTTCACACCCAGAGCAGTGGGACATTTGACAAACAAAATCTTGGAAGAGGTTACGTGTCAGGGCCTTTGCTCTCTGCCTTGCCATGTGCATTTAGTGTTCTGAGGCAGTAAGGATTAGCATGGCAAAGAGTGTGAAATGTCATGCTCCTTCAGTAGGAATATCCCAGTAAATATGAGAGGATTGTTCCGCAAGGAAGAGTTTAAGTCAGATTAAGGTTTGGTACAAGTTGAAAGCAGAATTATTCTCCTTGATTAAATTCCCTTTGTAAGTGTTGTCACTTCAGAATAAGTGTTCTTATCTGGAGCAAGGATATTCGCATGGTGTTAATTAAAAATAACTTTCTAAGTAGACAAGCTTAGAAAGTAACTCCTGAATAAAACCAGTGTGAGGTTTTTGGGTCATAAGGCTTGAGAGAGGTTCAAAAATATTCTGAAAGTAAATTATATCTCTTTTTCAAGTTTTTACATCTCAGATGTGGCCTCTCTGACTCACCATAGATAAAGATCTTCTTTACCTCTGAGGAAGGTATGCATGCCTGATTTTTAGAGACAAGGAATTTGGAGAGATGGATGTCCAGCAGAATAAACTTGACACTAATTATAATTCCAGGATCCTGTTTTATTGCAGAAGATGTTGTAAGGTGAATTTATCAGTCGAGGAGTCTTAAAAGTGGGGAAAGATTTACCACATTGAAGTGCATTATTGTATAAAAAGCATGAAAAGAAATAGTGTTTTTAAGGGTAAGTTATTACTGTCTCCCATGGACAGTTCAGGGTCACGTGATAAATCTACCTGAAGTTGCTGGGGTAACAAGCAATATGCAGAGAGGGTGAATTCTTTCTCCTCCTCTCCTTCTGACTGAGAAGTGAAAATCAATCCGAACTCTCGGGACAGAGAGATGAAAGAGGTGATGTTTTCAGTTTCTTTGCAGTGCTGTACAGAAGTGGGATTTATCTGCCTCGGAGTTTCAGAAGTTGCATTCAAGGGCAGAACTTTGCATCCTGTCTGCCTGAGTGCTGCAGAAGTGATGTGTTCCCCCCATGTGCTCTTACCTGAATGCAACATCCAGTGTTTCCACAGATGTCAGTCTGATTTAAGGGAGTTAGGCTGTCTCCCAGCTTGCCTCTTCAGGAAACCATAATGCACAAATAAGAGATGCCTCCCCTCTGAAAGGTTATATGAATTGCCACGTACTGACACAACAGTGGACAAGGGAAGGAATGCAGGAGCATGTATTTGAGTCAGACAGCCAATGCTGGGGGAGATTCTGCTGAAGAAGTTGTCTTCCTAAGGAGGAATTAGGCATTGATTTAAGAAGAAATGTTGAAACTAGGTTTTATCTTTACCATGTTATTTCAGGCAAGATCAGACCCTAAAGCTGCAGAGCAAAAAGCTGTGTTACAGTGAGGTCACTTCTTGAAAAGAGCTGTGGGAATCAAGGGACCACTAGAACCTGGTTTTGTTGTGTAAGAGAGCTGCCAGAACAGAAATCCAGAAGCATCCCATGAGGAAAGCACAGAGTGTGCAGGAGCCATGCATTCTTTTCAGCCATGTCCTCTATGGGGCAAAACATCTGAGGACAGCAGCTGGTAAAATTATGCAGTAAATTACATATCTTTTAATAGAACAAATCCTTCAAATCATGCTCTTACCCCCCCTTCCATTGGCATTTATGTTGCTGTGACTCTTCAGTGATCAGTCCAGAACCTTTTCCTTGGCTGCTGAAATATTGGCAGCAGACTTTTGTACAGTGCTATGATTTTTGGCTTTGCCAGAGCTTGTATCTCTAGTTCATAGGGTGCCTTGTGGCATACAGCTTTTGGAAAAGCAGTTGGGTGGTAGATTGATTGTGATATGGCCCATATGTGTTGGACAGGCCTGAACATGCCTTTTCTTTTTCCTTTTTCTTTTAAGCAAATATCAGACTTCTGTCTGACTTAGAGGATGTGACAGGGAAACACTGGGAACTCTCTGAGAGCTCTTTGTCCCCAGTAACATGTCTGTGAAAAATCAGAATAGCTTGATCTCTCTTCAGTCAGGGACATCACCTGTTGCTGTGGAAAGCAACAGGTGTGCTGTGTAGCTATACAAAATCTCATGTAAATATTCCCAGTGGTGGTTGTGTCACTGAAGTTTGAGCCTATGGCTTTTAGCATGTTCTTGCTCACTGTCCAAGGTGGTACTGGAAGTTGTTTTGGTTGGGTTGCTGAGCTGACTCCAGGCCTGCCTTCCCAGTAAGTGAGACTGCTCCAGTCTTTGGATAACTGCTGTCAGTTTGCTGCAGTACACTTTTTTTCTCTTCCATGCATTTGTAGCGATACGGGAACATCTCTTCTTGTTGCTGTCCCTGCAGGAAAGTCTATAAAGGCTGCTCAGGTGTGCAGGACAGTAGAAGAGAATATGTGGTAGTGAGCAGAATAGGCTCAGCCAGGAGTGGGTTGAGTTTGAGGAGTAGAGAGCTAGATTAGAAAAAATGAAGCAACGAAGTTTGGACAAAGAAAAATGAGATGTGAGGAGAAGACAGCATACAACAGGATGGCCTTTCTAAACTATACAAGATAAAAATGTCATGGCTCTGCTGTCATAGAAGCTTCTCAAATGCTTACAGAGAATCTGGTCTGTGCCTCAGCTGGTATGCTAATAAATGCCATTGATGACAAATGACATAGACATTTGTGATTTCAGAAGTGTATTCCTCTGAAGTCAGCAAGGTTGAAGGAGTAGGCAGTGTCTTTTTTTCCACCTTTTCTTGCCAAACTCTGTCAAAGAACAACCTATGTTGCAAGCAGGAACGTAGAAATGGCTGTAGCAGATTGGGACTGAGCTGCACATCAGTGTTCCTTGCTCTAGAGTATTCAATGACAAATGCTTCAGAACAGGCTTTTATCAGCTGGTTAGTTGGACTGGATCCTTAGGCTTAGCTGTTACATCCTTTAAAATTTCATCTCCTGACTGTGAGAACTATCCCACCTATCCTGAACTGTGAGCACCTTGATTATCTGTAGACTTTGTTTTGTGGATGTTTCTATACTTAGCTGTGTATTTATCATCTCTGAATGCCAGACTACATAGCTGGGTGCACATACACTGTTATTTTCTTAGTAGCTTTCTGCAGTTTGTTAGTCCTTTCATGTATTTTTATTTTTTTTTTTTGGTAGCACATTTGGTGAACACTTTGGTATGTGTTATCCTTCCAAGAGCTCTCAGCACTTCTTGTCTCTTCCCTTTTCAGATGGCAAGTTTGGTGCCTACATGCAGGTACACATCCAGAACGATGGTCCTGTAACAATAGAACTGGAGTCCCCAGCTGCCACTGTTGACCCTAAACAGGTAAGTGACCCAGAAGGTCTGTCTGGAAAGAGTGATGTATATCCTTTGCAGATTTGTAGCATTCTTGTTATGAAGCAGTGTAGCTTTCCTTAAACACAAGGACCTCGTCCTTCCTATGCAGCCTCTGAAAAGTAAATAATTTCATTGTTTTCTTCAGTTCCCTGACCTGTTGATAGCTGCCTGCTGTCCTGGTAAAGGTTGTGCATGCGTAATGCAAAAAAGCTTTTTACAGTTTATTCCTCCTCATCATGAAAGCTGCTGTTTAATCATGACTCATTAATGGCGTTTTTAATGTGTCTGGACAACCACCCCTGCCAGTTTTTAGTGAAGTTTCTTGCCATGTAGGAGCTTGTGCATGTGGGTGACTGGATGGAACTGGAGACATGCCTCTTTGTCAGAAAAAAGGGAACAGCAATTTAAGTCCCAAATTTAAGTCTGGAGAGGAGAGGAGAGTTAGCTCTTCTTAGGAACAGCACAAGTTATGCTGCAAACCAAATGCAGTAATGAGATTTTCTCATCTTCTAAACACAACAGTGACTTTTCCAGGCTGAAAGAGAAGGGGGAGGGCTTGTTATTACCAGCTGTGCCTCAGCAAGGCCACACCAATCTTATTTGTATAACGTTTCACTTAACCTTGTTAAAATTGTTACTGCAGTTTATAAGAAGGGCGCCAGGGAAGGACTAGGAAACTACAATTTAGTTAATCTAACCTCAGTACCTGGAAAAATTATGGAGAAGATCATACTGGGTGCTGTTGAGAGGCATTTAAAGAACAATGCAGTCATCAGGCAGAGTCAACATGGATTCAAAAGGGAAAGTCCTGTCCAACTGATTTGATACCCTTCTACAATAAGGTCACCTGCATAGTGGAGGAAGGGTAGGTGGTGGATTTAGTTTTTCTGGATTTTGGTAAGGCTTTCGATACTGTCTCTCACAGCATTCTTCTCAACAGGTCCTCCAGCTGTGAAATAAGCAGATACACAGTGAAGAACTGGCTGAAGGGCAGGGCTCAAAGGGTTGTAGTCAGTGGGGCTACCGCTGGCTGACGATCAGTCACCGGCAGTGTTCCTCAGGGCTTAATTTTGGTACCCCTTCTGTTCAGTATATTCATCAGTCTGGATGCAGGAGCTGAATGCACCATTAGCAGATTTGCTGATGATACCAGAGTGGGAAGTGCTCTTGACTCTCTTGTAGGACAAGAGGCCTTGCAGAAGGATCTAAATAGTTTGGAGCATTGGGCAGTCATCGGTGGCATGACATTTAGCTGGGCCAAATACTGGATTCTGCAGCTGAGACAGAACAGTGCTGGACAAAAATATAAACTGGGAGAGGGGTGGCTGGGGAGCAGCTCTCCAAAAAGGGTCTGGTGTGGGGGGCTAGCCAGTAGCAGGTTCAGTAGGAGTCAGCAGTGTGTGCCTGAGCAGCCAAGAGGGCAAACCCCATCCTGGGGTGTATCAAATTTAAACAGCCAGTCTAAAGAGGTGATTAGCTGTAATTAGCATTGGTGCAGACTCACCTTGAGTGTTATGTGCAGTTCTGTGCCCCACGATTCAAGAAGGTTGTTCAGGTACTTGAATACATCCAGAGGAAGGCAACAAAGCTGGTGAAAGGGCTGCAAGGAATGTCCTGTGTGGAGCAGCAAAGAACTCTACGTTTGCCTGGAGAAAACGAGGCTGAGAATTGACCTCATTGCTCACTACAGCTTCCTCAGGAGGGGAAGTGGAGCAAGACTGTAAAGTAGTAGTTCTTCTGTTTCTGGTCTTTCTTTCTGTACCCTCACAGTTTTAGCATGAGTTCTCAGGCCAAACTGTGCATAATTAGCAGCAGTAGCTCTGTTTTTGGAGTGAGAACTACTTGTAGATTCAGGCACTCACATTCCCACTTGGGGGAATTGAGCTGTTGCCTGATTTGCCTGGGAAATAGTCTGCAGAAAGCTGGGTTGGCAGAGAAACAGAGTGCTTTGATGTCCCCTTTGAACTGTCCATTAACCATCAAGAGGGTTACAGCCCCGTGTTTTCAGGTGCCATGTTTATGACTTGTTAAGGTTGAGGTTTAGTTGTGGTACTTGTGGTGGTATCAACCCTCTGATTTTGCCACTACAACTCTTTGTGGAGTAGGAAAGGACGTGGTCCCTCCATGCCATCAGGCAATGTGTTCTGCACAGTTCTCCATGCTCTTGCAGGGCTCTGTCTCAGGTGCAGGTGCCATATCCCTTGTGTAGCAGCGTTTATTGTAGCCTGCAGTTGACCACATAGTGGCAAGATGGAGAGCAGCATCGTGTCCTGCTGCCTGTGAACATGAGATGGAGCCCATGGTGTCGTGATCTCTAGGGCAAAACTGGTGAGCAGACTTTTTTGCTGAAGCAGTCAGTGGGAATCATTGACCTAAGGGTGGGTGGATCCCCAAAGGATGGCACAGTGCAGTTTCTGACTGAAATGGAGAGGATTCAGAGAGCTTTTACCCCGCTGCCCTGTATGTAGGTGTTAAATAACCCAAGAGGAATCACCAAGGTGTGCAGGATTCTGCAAGGTTCCATTTCTTTCTTGGGGAATGTCGGCTTGTGTAAGGATTTTGCTTTCACAGTTCAAGGCTGCCTGCTTTACCCATCTGACAACACCTTCCTGGTGGCCACAACATGGACAGAAGTAAGGGAAGGATGCTGGTTTTCAAACTTTCTCTGGCATGAAATCTTTGTTTAGTGTGAATGTCTGATTCTGCTTCAGTCTCACTTGCTGATTGGCTTCCATTCCTCCTTAAAACTCATTTCATCAGCAGACATGAGGCTTCTTGTGCAGGATGTGCTTAGAACACTGTTACTTGTCCTAAGGTAAGATACACCAAGGATCTTCTTACTGAGTGTGTTCCTAAAGCCTGTGTAAAGGTCAGAGTTCTTGTATGGGTATCTGAGTGGGTACTGGACAGTCTGCAGTGAGAGTAAGAGTAAAGTTTGCTCTCCTGCCTTTTGCAGTGTGTTGCCCACGCACATTTCATGAGCCCCCTTGGGTTCCAACTCATTGCTTGTCCTGGTCTGGGGGATTCTTGGCTGTCACAGAAATGGGTGACCTTTTACAGTGGCAGAGACACTGATAAAGGAATCCAGCCCTGTGTGCTTTGGACGCACTGAGAGTTTGATCTACACCACGTTTCGAAGAACCCTGTTACTTGAAAACTGGCAGCACTTTTAACTGTTACTGGGTATCTGTTCTAGCTCATATTGAGACCTTAACACACAGTCAGAGGCACTGCTGTTTCTGATGCTCTGAGGCATCCTTTCCTGATACTGTTTTACATGTGTATCATTGACTTACCCATCATACAAGATGTGATGAGGAAGAGCCAGTTTAAATTGTCATTCTCTTTCCTCTTCCCTGCCCGTGACATTTTTTTTTCTTTTTGCTGTTATATAGTCTGTTGATTTCCTTGTAGCATGAGAACTAAGTCTTAGGGATGGTGTGGTTTTTATGTTCTTGCTTTTTGTTTTAGCCAGAAGAGATGACTGAACCATCCTGCAGTGTTTAATATGATGTTAGCCAAAACAAATTAGACATATAATTGCTGATGAATAGCTCTTTTATGTCATTGGATGTGGCAGTGAAATACCTCTTTTTGTCTGAGAGATTGTGTTTGTAATTGATAATCTGAAATTTATAATTCCTTTGCAATGTAATTAATAAAATTAATAAAAATAATTAATTCAAATGTATATTATTTATTCCTTGTGCTAGAGGGATATAAATAAATCAGGGATTAATAAACAATTAAAAATAAGTGTGTCTTCCTTGTACAATAAATATGTATATGGGTACATATAACATATATAAGATGTGTGAATCTATATATATACAAATAAGAAAGAGAGTATCACAGCTGTTTGTGAAACCCTAGTAAGCAGGGGAAGCAACTAGAGTTTAGTTTGTTGTGAATTGCTCAGTTTCATTGTGGTCTGATTTAATAGTAGTAAGCAAATTATTTGAAAGTATGAAATAAATCAGAAGATTCTTACACCAGTAGACACTAGTGATTGCTGAGCCTTTACTGAAGATTCATGATTTTTTTTTGAATTTTGGATGTGGGAATGGAAAAGTAAAAAAGTCAAAAATTGCTGGCATTTAATCGAGCTCTTAAAACATCTTTTTAGTAAGTCAGATGTACAAGAAATTTTGCTTGGAAGTCAAAACAAATCCAGGGATTAGAAACTGGATAAGAAATGTGAAAACAAAAAGGCATAAAAGGGAAGAAGGTCAATATGCGATGATTCTGTACTGAGTTCAGTAATAGTGACTACATTTCTTACACAGTCTTGGACAATGAGAGGAGATCAGATATTTCTCTTCACTCTTGGCTGTGATGCAGAAAACAGAAGGATTTTCCCTAATGTTCTAACAAACATTTGTACTAACAAATCACAAGCATTGTAGTTTCTGGCCTTAACTGGGGAAGCAGTTTTGGGTAATTCTTTTTGGACTTGCATACAGCCATTTGCATAATTACAGAGGTAAATGTAATTATCCAAGGGCTAAGAGTGTAGCAAATTTCTGTGCTGTCTTGATGAAGTTTATTGGGATTATTGCTGAGATTAGTTTAGTTGTGCCCAGAATGCTTTGTAAGTGTATATCATGTTTTGGGGGAGATTAGGGAGATGTACTTTGTATTTATTTGTAGGAATTTGTGGCTAATAGAAGTAGCCAGACAGAAATGGAGCAAGATGAGGTTTTACAGGGTGCCTGGGGAGGTGACGTGGTGACAACTCAGAAAAAAAGCCCACTGAACTTTGAAAGCATTATGAATAATTGTGGAATTCTGGCTGGAATTGGCATGGCAGTTTCAGTGTTTAATGCATATATTCTGATAAGACACTGAACTGATCTCTGTGGGACCATTTGTTCCATTATGGTCCAGAAAGAAATAAACCATGTAATATTTCATACCATATTTTGAAACTAGACCCTGTAGTGGGAGGAATAAGGAGAATGAAAGCATTGTAGCAGATCTTTGTTATTGACCCTGCCTGTATCAGCACAGTAAAGCAGTGTACTCACTCTTGGTTGATACGAGGGGTAAATAATTGTGTAATGCCCCTTGGAAATGTTAGTGTTTTAAACGAAAGGAACTTCTGAAGACTGACATTTAAGTAACTTACATTTTTAAATGTCAGGAAGACATGAATTCCACATAAATATTGTATTATTGTGACTTAAAAAATGTCACATAACAGTGTAGTCTTGTTGGTTGAAGAGTAGCATTCATGTTGTCAATGAGTGCGTTGTCAGATAATGAGTTAAAAAGAAAATCAGTAGATTATAGAAATCCACACAGATAAATTGTGCAAAGTGTGATGATTTAAGTAGCTATCAGTATGTAGCATCCCCAAAATTTACTTCTCTGAAAAATCAGGAAGAGATGAAGTGACAGCTGTGGGCAACTTAGCTTGACTCTTAGTAGTATTTGAAAGCATTTCTACTGAGAGGTGGCAAGGTAGAGTTAGCTGAGGGTTTTGTCTTTGGTTTTGATTTCACATGGTTATTGTATATCCTAGGTGATACTAAAGCTCACATGGATCTTTCTCTGGATAAATAATAAAATGAATTTATTCTTGTGTACTGGATGGCCAAACTTGGGACACATCTGTTGTCAGCATCTTTGAAACTACAAAACCACCACTTAAAGCTCAAAACAGAAGTTTGGTGGAATCCAGCTCTCTCTTGTGGTCCTTGTGTTTTACTGTTCTCCACGTTTACAGATTGTGTTGGACAAAGAAGGAACCCTGGAAAACTGAGGGAAGTTCTCTGAATATGTGCACTTCTCTTTTATGCTCTGGGATGATTGTGTTAGTGCATGGTGATAATTCACTGTCTTCTCTACATTTCTGGAAATCCTAGTCTTCAGCTTTTTTTTTCTTTCCTGTTTTGTTGATATATGTATTGGTGATGTGAATCCAAATTGCAAGTTTTATACAAATGCTCGCATTTATGAGTTTTTAGAAATAGACATCTGGAATGGTTTTGTTGCATGAAGTGTTTTCTCCTTGTTTTGTGACTAGCTGACGAAACTTGAAAAACAGCAACAAAGAAAAGAGAAGACCAGAACTAAGGTGCCCTCTGAGTCAAGTAGAGAGAGAAATGCCCCCCGGAACAAGGATGACCCCAGCGCCAGCAGTGGAGCAGAAGGAGATGTGTCTTCGGAAAGAGAGCCTTAGCTCATCCAAAGCAGGCCTCAGGTTTGGCTTTTCCTCTCCTCTGTAAAGCTGTGGCCTCCTGCTTGGCAGTCTCTAACCCTGTGTGTCTTACTGAAGCAGCACATGCAGAGAGCTGCATTAGAAGTGCTGAAAGGTGAAATTCTGATACTTGCTGGTGGGTAACCTCTGCTTCTGTCTGCAGTCACACACTAGAATGTAGGAGTAGGTGAAAATCTCTTCCCAGCTGTGGGATTGGCTGGAGTTGTGTCTGTGAGTCTGGCCCAGCCATGATTGTTTCAAGGTTGACTGAGGAAATTTAGGAATTTGATCTTATAATACAGCAGTGATATAACTCAGAATCCTGCTTTGTATTCTTCAGAGTGGAGATACACAGTTATATTTCTCTCTTCACCTAGCAGGCAGGTCATTCTGGAACAGCCCCCACCATTTGTAGTGCTCAAATTAACACATGGTCCCTGGCAGTGGAAGTGCAAAACAGCTCAGAAGCTGGAGACAGGCCAGAACTGCAACTTCCTGTCATGATTCCTACCCATCCATCCTGGGTTTGTTCTTTCCCAGGATGACTTGGTAACAGGCTATTTCATATACCTTCACCATCTAATAAGGACACGAGGCCAGGCACTGAGAGCCAGACTTGCTGCTGGAGTTTGGCAGCAGATCTTCTCTCCCTTCAGGCACTTGACCTGCAGGGCACATGAGTGGACATGAGTGAATGGAATTAGACTGAATATAGATGCAATTCCTTTGCCATGGATTATCTGCCTATGTAGATATGTATTTATCATACTCTTCCTGTCAGTTTTAAGTCTTCAGGATGCAGCTTTCATTACCTTCCTTCCCCTGCCCCTGAAAAGCCACACTGCTGATTTTGACTTTTCAAACATGTCTAAGCTCTCAAGAAAGTGTTATTAACCTCATCTGCACACAGTAGCCCTGAGCCAGCTGTGCAGTTTAATTACTAGCAGCTTTGCAAAATCGAGGTTTAACCTTTCTCTCATTTTCCTGTCCCTAGAGTTCAGTCTGGCTGATACTATTCAGCATCACACATTGCTCCCAAAGTTACTTTCTTTTCTTTCTTTTATTTTTTCTTTTTTTTTTTTTAATCTATTAATTTCCCTGGTGGTCAGACATTGGGGGATTATTTCTGTTCTACAGAAGTGGTACTAATACAAATCAATTTGCCTAAGGCATTGAATAGATTTCTGGAAATTTGTTTTAGATTTACCTTGCAAAGGGATCAAAGAAATTCTCAAGTCCTGGCCTCGTGAAGAGCAGCTTCAAGATTGGTGTGAAATGGCTCTGTTTTTAATTGAGTTGCAGTCAGAAGTGTATTGCCATATGGTACAGCAGCTAGGATCACAGGAGTTCTGCTCTCTTTGCCTCTATGTTTGTTGCATCTTCCTCTTTTGATCCTGGAGATGAGGAGGCACATTGGGAAGAAAAATGTGCTCTTAGAAAATGAAGTGATGATGTACTATTATTTCTCAGCAGCTGTTGGCCTTGCTGCTGTGCCACAGGGATACAAGTTTTCTGCCCCCTGTTTCCAGGTTGTGTGCTGAAATAAGAACATTTTAGACAGCACAAGTCTGTAGAGCTTCTAGAGTGCTTTGGTCAGTCCAATCTTTCCAATAACATTTGAATTTTTAAGGAGCTGAACGTTTCTAAAATGTGATAAACAAATAACCTAGCGTTAATTTTCATGCTGTGACAATAAGTAAAGATACTTTTCTCTTTGGGATTTGAAGGAATCCTACTGCATTGCTACTCTAGCTATAGTAATGTTCCTGTTTGTTTGCCTTCCACAGTTTCTTATACAAAAGCAACAGTGGATTCTTGAAGAAAAACACAATATTCGCCTCAGCAACACTCTTCAACGACTTTGGAAAAGGATGGAAAATGGGAAAACAGAACTAAGACATTAGAAACCTATCATTCTGTATTGAAACAACCAAAGCAGTGCTATCAGAGTTAGTTGTTAATGTGTAGTATCAGTAGTGAAAAGGACTTCTAACATTTTTGTGTATGTGTTTTCACATGACTGCTGAATAAAGGGTGACTGTAGGCAGATTGTAGCAGAACATTCAGTACATAAGCTCCATTTAAAAAAAATAAATCAGGGGTTTTCCTTAAACTTGCACTTGAATTCTGAAAATTCTCCAAGGCTTGTATATTGATTCTCATCCTACCGTGTCACGTGCTACCTGTACCCATGTCAGTGTGTAGATCTGTGTGTATTTTGGTCAGTTGTTAGCTGCTGTTAACTCCAAGGTAGGCAGCCCGGTCTTTCTGCATGGATTAAGTTATTACAGGGAAAGATCAGCTGCTAGTAGTTTTATCATGTGGAACACATGTGTCCTGTAAACTTTTTTAAAGACAGAAAAGACTTTATTAAACAAATGATGCTAGCTGAGTGCCTGTTGGTGTTTGTGTACTGCATTCCCTGAGGTACAGCTGTGCGTAACAGGGTGGGGGACACAGACCTAAACTTACAGGCCAAGGAACATCTACTGTTCCAACTCATCCACTTCTCCTGTGGAAGTTTGGAAGATTGCTGGCCTGAAATCTTTACTGTTGCTAACACATCGAAGTCATTTAGTTACTTTGTGGTGTCTGTCAAAATGGCACACAGCTGCTCGACGTGCTGCATCATGTCCTGTGAAGACTTTTGTCAGATCCATCTGAGGCAGAACAGCAGCTTCCAACAGCAAGAGCTGAGAAGCAGCTGCAAAACTGCTCTGCTGTGGGTGTTAAAGCCAAGGAAGCTTCAGGGGAAATGAAAGGCTGCAGGTTGTTGCACCTTTGACTTCTCTCAGAGGTGGTGGTGCCTTTTATAATGGCTGTTCTCCAGGCCTGCCTTGCCCGTACAGTCTTCCCTAGCCATGTGCCATGGCTCCCATGAGAGCCAGGATACTCACTGACTGTAGGGATAACTCACTGATGAGAGTTGTTGTTAATCCAAATGCACATCACAGTTACACTGTGCAGCCACTGGAGGGGGTGGTGGTTTAAACTCTCCTCTTGTAGGCTGCTTGTGTTGTAAAGTATCAGTCAACCCAAGATAGGAGAGTTTAAGAACTGCAGCCTGACAGGGCTTTTTAAAATCAAGCTTAAGTGAAGATTTGGCAAGCTACACACCTGGCATTTAAGCAGTGAGTAGGCAGGATAGGTTGAAGTGTTACATTTAGTCTTGCCTTTAAGAATTACATAATTTCTCACCTCGATATGCAGTTTAGTTTGCCTTTGGTCACAGCCTTGTCACAAGCAAGGCTCTTTCTCCTCTGGAGATATATATACCTGTTGTGTCTTCTCCCTTCAGAATCTTCCTCACTTAGGGCTACAGTCTAATGGGCTGTTGTCAAATCAGTGGCTGCAAAATTATTTGGCTGCAGAATGCAAATTTGGGCAGGAAGATAGTGAGTGCCTGCCTCTCAGGTTTGTTGGGGCTGTGGGCCAACCAACCCTCACTCCCGCCTCATTAGCTTAAGTGTCCTGCTTGCTCCAGCACCTTTGAAATCTTGACTTCTGGCTTGCAACTTGTTCTTAAGAAGATAAGGGTGTGAAGGAAACCCCATCTTGGCACTCTGAAAGGTAAATTGGTAGAAGCTAAACTACAAAGAACGATAAAGAGTGAAAAGAAGAAGTGTCATAAATATGTCTCGGGGGAGGCAACAGGTGATGCTCTAGCTGTGTTTGAGGAGAGACAAACACAAAAAATGGCAAAGAAGGGGCTGTTGGGCAAAGATGGTAAGGAGCTGATGCTTGGCTCCCTGCTCAGCTGTGCTTTCTCTGCATGACCCACTGCATGGTCTTTCTGAGTCTCCTCTAAGCAGTAACTTTCTCCTGCCTTATGTGGGAGGCATGAGGATAAGCTCACCATAAACTGGGATGTGGTCACGGTCTGAGGTGATGGAGGGCCAGGAAATGGAGATATCCAGGAAAGCTGTATGTTTGGGACCGATGCTTCCTGTTGTCCTCAGTGTACTTTTATGCACTGTGATTAGTTTCAGGACTCAAAAAAATACCAACCAGCTTTGTTAAAAGTACTGTTTGTTTTAACAAAAGCTACTGGCCTATTCTACTTGCAGAAAAACTTGGTAAAGGCCACTTTAACAAGTGCAGTTGCATGGCTTTGAAACTCAGTATCTATCCCATGGATTTTTCTGCTTGTAATGAGCTGCAGGCAGAAACCAGGAGATATGAATTCCTGTCTCTGTTCCTCAGCCTGATATTTTTTTAGGAAAAGAATATTTTCTCAATAGAAGACTCCCTGAAGAAGCCCCCCTGGTAAGCAGAAGTTATGCTAGGACTTCTTTGGAAATGTACTGCTAATTTTCGTTGACTGCTATAACCAGAAAATACAATAATTATAACACCAAAAACCTGGTTTGCAGGTGTTTTCAAACATCTCCATTCAGATCCTGAATCTATGGGCTACATTAGTTTGAAAAATGGGATTTTAAGAATGGAAGAGTCAGAGTAAGTGATATTTGTACAAAGCTGTTTGGAAAAATGATTGGACTATTTTAATTTGGGGTACAAACACAACGAATCAAAGGGAAAATATCATGACCATTGATGTAAGTACCCAGTGGATAAGTTCACAGTTTCCAATTGTAGAAGCTAGTATGGACAATTAATTAAAACTGGTCTGATATACAGAAATGCTCATTCCTGGAGAATCCTTGTTTGAATGTGTTGGCAGTAGCTCCCTCTCTCTGCTCTGATCTGGTGCTCCGTGATGATGGGTTTCAGTCTCAAAATAATTTGCTGCACCTTTCTAAAATACACTTTTCTAAAATATATTCTTCCACAGAACGAGGGGAGTTGCAGGTTCATTGCAAGCCACGTTTCAATAGCCAGCCAAAAATGAAGTCACCTGTGGGTTTTTGGGCTTGCAGTTAGAGCTGATCTGCAGTCCTTTCAGTGATGACAGTGCTATTGATGGACCTGAGAGAGCTGGAGTCTGTGGAACAGGAAGGGGAGGAGAATTACCTCTTCATGGTCCAGTACAGTAAAACACAGGGTTCTTAGAAAGGGGGAAACCTGCTCTGCCAGCAGCCTGGCTGTTCTATTTGCTGACCAGTACCCTCACTCTGACTAATGGAGTTTCTGCCTTTCAGTACTTGCCCAGCAAAGGGCAGTCAGACCTCCCTGAGCAGGTTTTCAGGTTGATTTGGGGGTTTTTTTAGTGTGAGGTGTCTGCTCTTCCCTGGCTGCCAGTCCATCCTGAGCTGTTCCACAGTGTCCCTAGAAATGCCCCTTTTCAGTCGATTTTGCATCTGATTGGTTAGAAATGCTTATCTGTCAGCTCAGCTGCATGTGACTGTGGATTCTGCAGACAAGAAAGATTTGGTGACAATTTAAAGACAGCCTCCTAAGCTTTTTGCATGTCCCCATGGTTCTCAGTGCATGTTCACTAGTTCTCAGTGAAAGCGGGATGGCAGAGCTCTGGCAGGAATCAGGACAGATGGTGTGAAAATATAAACTGGTTGTCTGAAATCCTGAGGTTGGTCACCTTTCCATATTCCAGAGTACCCGTTCCTTTCCATGCCAACCTCAGTTTTATTGTAAGTATTTCTATTTCCAATGCCACAAGAAGAGCACCCTGTCTGCTCCCCAGTCCACGCTTTGCTAGGCTAAATAAACCATGTCCCAGTCCTATGAAAACCAGCCTCCTGTTCACCCTGGCATAGATGGCTCAAAGCTGAACTCTCAAAGGCATGAGAAGCCAGAATGAAGCTTGAGGGCTTGATGACAATGGTCCTAGAGAATGAATCATGGAAATGCTGAGCTCCGGCTGACCTTGGATTTCCACACTCGTCATGGAAGAGCTAATGGAGCAAGTACAAACCTAACTAAAAAAAAAAAACCACAACTGTTTCCCTTGTAACTACATCATGTGATGTATTAGCGTAGGACATTTTAGGAAGCCACAGATGTAAATGGGACTGAGATCAGAGCAGCACAGCCTAGGTGGGTAAGAGATACCAGGCACTAGGGACAGCCCACAGCATTGTGGGGTCTGAATATCTCTGCTTGCACTGGCTGGGACAGACATTGAGGGCAGGACATCTCCGTGTGTGCTGCTGTCCTGCTGTGCAGGCTTCTGTGTTCACCACAGCCCCTGAGAGCAGGGTGTGCTGCTGGACACCTGAATTTTGGTGTGGACTCGATATTATTTGTGCCTGTGCACCTCTATTAGCTCACATCCCTGTTGATGCTCTGGACTTGTGGTACACATTGCAAGGACCTTTGCCAGCCTTGTTCATGATAAGGTCTCTTGCTCTTCCTCAAAATCTTACTAGTTATATCACGTGCTGCTCAAAAGAATCACTCAGTGTTTCAACAGAGATGAGATGCAATTTCAGCACAGTGGGGACAGCATTGATAGAGTACCTGTGTCAGTGAAAATGTGATTTTGGGAGGAGGAGGCAGCGGATCTCTGGGCAAAACACGTGGGTGCCATGAGCAAGTCAGTGGTGCTTGCTCTGTTCCCTAGCCTGTCCTGCATTGGGTTTTTGGGGGAAGGATTCAGGAAAGCAAAATGCCTTTACCAGGGCGTTCTCTCAAGCTGGCTTCTCGCAATTCTCTTAAGGTTTTTGATCTCTGTTCTGTGTATGCTTCGTGTGTGTTATCATTTACCTACTAATCTTTGTTAAAGGAGTACTTGGTAATGACAACACCAAGTATTTAGAGAGACCAGGATGGACCAGGGAACAGTTCTGGGGTTGCGTTGCCAAGAGATTTTAAGAAAGGAAGAAGTGTGTGGTCAGGTTTTCCAGGCTGCAGCATGTCTCTGTGCTGGACACTCATCACTACAAGTCAGGGGGTGCTGGCTGTGTGAGCAGGTGTGCTGGGGCTCTGGAAGTGATGTGGATGCATGGGCACAGCCACTGTCACAGCATTTGCCTTTACACAAGGAACGTGTCTTGGTGGATTTGCTTGTAACAAAGTCCTGAGGATGAATCAGGATGTCACAGGAGGCCCCGTCAAGAAATGTGGTAATGAAAAATTAGTGTACACATAGAAAAAGTAAATGTGAGATTGGTGTTTGAAACAAGCTTTGTGAATAATGTTAGAGCTGCTCATAAACCCTTACACTGCTGGAGTCTCAGTGAGACTGCTGAATTGCAAGTGTCTGTTTTGTGGCTTGAAATGTGTTGTTGAGAAGCACACAAAAATACACTGTAAATATTCATATAAAATATGTATTGAATAAATGGACTTTAGTGTTACTGAAGGCACTTGTGTACCCCATAAATATATTTTCAAAATATTTAAATATTTTATTTTTCCATGCTAATTTTTTTCAAAGAGATCCTCTGATTTAATAAATACTTTAATACTTGCAGTCAGCAATATCTAAATATGTTTTTGTTCTTTATGCATTTAACATTATACCCTCAATATTTTACAGTTGCTCCTTTTATTTCCTTGACAAAAATTATTATGGATTTAATGAATATATTGTAACACTGGTGTATGGGGCTCAGTCATGATGCAAGGAGAGGAGATTTACTCCTTGTGTAAGAGAGTACTTTGCTATCCATAAAAAAGTGGGTTTTCCTCATGTTTAGGTTATCTGGGGGATGTTAACCAGGACCAGCTGAGGTATCATGGCAAAATTTTTTCCTATTAAGAACTGGGATTCATTTTATATGGGTAGTTGAAAAGCTTATGGTTCTACGGAGTGAATATACGTCTTTTTACTAATCTTTTGCACTAATACAACTGTATGCAAAAGATTGGAGTACTTGGGGGTGAACAGTTCATATGATAGATGTCAAGGCTGAACCTGTAAAAGACTTCCATGGCATCTCTTCTAAAACTTTGAGTATATTGGCTTTGTAGTAAGTCTTGACTCAGAGAGGGTGAGGTATGACGTGGCCGGTGGAACAGGAACAGAGATGTTTAATGCTTTGAGACTCTTTCCCTTTGTGCCACCTGGTGTCAGCAAAACCTAAGAAACCGAAAACTGCTACAGTGGGTTAAGGAGGTTTTCATTGAAGTTTCCTTCCTTAAAGAAAAATTATCATTTTGGTCATAATTGACATAGTTGTTTCTTCAGAGTGTGTGTATTTGCTGTAAGTATTTGCACTCTCCAGGTAGCCTCTCTGTTCAAAAACTGTGCAATATGATAATTTTTTTTTTGGTGTATGAACCCTGTGCTCTGCATTACATTTGTGCAAAGCCCTCAGTCTTGCAGAGAACCTGCCAGGGGAACGAGCAGCCACTGGACTGGGGTGCCTGGTGCCCCTTGTCACTGCAGCTTACACAGCTGTGTGCTGGTACCAGCACTGTCTTTGCTGCCTTAATGGAAGCCTCCAGGCTCTGGGCTGTCTTTAGTTTAGAGCATTTCTCAAGCTACACTGCTGTGATTTTGGCAGCACCAAGATATGTGTTATGGGCGTAAAGGCAGGAGGTGGATTTTCCTGAGATAATTTCAATGCTTACAAATACCGTAAACTACTCCTTATGACTGACAAATATCTGCCTGCAAAAATAGCTGTGTGCCTTTTGAATGAAACCAGAGTATGATCATCCATGTGTACAAGTGCTCTTTTAAGGGAGGAGATTGCCTTTGCTTGTGCAATTTTAATTAGGTTATGAATATGTCTTTCATTCCAGCTTGAGAATTTGTTTCTTTGAGATGCTCTGGCTTCTCTGAAGTCAGACACCATTTGTTATACAATGGATTTTTGTTTTTTATCTACAGGGAAATAAAAGGCTTGTGCTAGCTGCGAATAAGTTTTCTCTAAATGCTTTTCTTTGTTTCTTTGGGGTTAGGAGGACACAAGATAGGAATGTAAAGAGCAAACACATTCGTTTTTAATCCTAAAACACATTCACATTCTAAAAGCTATCATTTCAGGATAATACTTCAAAAGGGCAGTCAGATGGAATATTCCTCTCTGTGGGGAGTTGATTACTGTGTGCTTTGGGATGTTTTGTCGTGGTCTCACAACGCTGAGGTTTGCTGTTCCTGAAGCAGGCACACAGAGCAATCATCTGGGGAACAACATTCGTGGGTGTGTTCCTGGAAGTGGAGCAGTTTGGGCAACAACCTTGTGATGCCCTGACCAGCCAAGGAACTCCAGGCCAGTGTGGAGAGTTTCAAAGAAGTCAATAAATGTTTTTAAAAAAGGGAACCTGAACAAAACCCCCTGAACCTACTAGAATGGCTTATGATATGCTAATTTGTAGTGAGGACTTGATGAAAGGGGAGGGAGGCTGGAGCAATGGGGATGTTTAATATTTATTATGGATTAAAAAGAATAAGAATGAAAAGTTTAAGTTTTAGGAAATTTGTTGGAATATAACCAGTGGGCTTCATATGTCCAGGTGTCCACTGCAACCATCAAGTTGTCTGCCTGCTGCAAAACTGCCTCTGCGTTTCAGGTGGGAGGAGGGACATGAGAAACTCTTTTATGTTCAGTTAGTTTAATATAAGTATATTTTTAACACATCTAACTAAACTTTTTATACTAGATTTCCATTTCCCCATCCCTGTTTTGGGAAAATCCACATTGTTCTGCTGTAAAAACTGATTGGAAATATTCCTGATGGCGAGACAAATTGTATTTTTTCCATTATGCTCCATTGGTGAAAGTATATTGAGCTTGCCAGAATGTTCCTACAGATAATTACAGTGAAATAGAATGCATTATTGATTAAAATCCATAAAGAAAAATGATCTGAGTATTTAGGTTCAGACTAATGTTTCTACCTAAGAGTGCTGTTGACAAGCCCATGGAATATGCTGATAAGAAAACCATCTTGAAGGATGGCACGGTGCATTCTTGCAAGAATAAAAGTGCAGACATTGAAACTGGAGCTGATTATGTTGAACATGGTTTAGGAAAAAGGTTTTCACATTAGCCCAGAAGTTTTGGCTACGATCTCCTAACTTTGACTTTGAAAATTGTTAGCTGTTTTCTGCATCAGTGTTCAGACTGTGCTCTGCGGTGATGTGGTTTCACTTGTTTCTTCACCTGTGCCAGTTCTAGTACCTTTGAGGGTGAATAGGATCTCAGGCTGGGAGAATTGTTGCTTCTCTTGATGCACTGTTTTTTATCCTCCAATCTGAGGAGGCAGAAAAGGCAGAAAGATTTTGCATATCAATGAGGGGTCAGTCAACAATTTTTTTCTATTATTTCCTACTTAGAATACTCGTACTTGGAAAGATAAGCTCAGAATACATTTAATTCCTGTTTTATGCCTAGCACCTCATAGGGAAGGTCCCAGATGCATTGCTTTTGAGCACATTTTATCTTGCTTTCCAGCATCCCTTCTTTCCCCATGATCAAGCTGATCAGCTGCTGTTCCTCTGTCTATTGTAACCCCCCTCTGAAAAGTGAACCCACGCCTCCGGGGCTCCTGCATAAGTGCAATTTCTAGCACAACTTGAAAAGTGGGCTTTGTGGTGGTTTTGGAAATATTTAGAAGGATGTAAAAATAAAATAAAAGGTGCTGAGAAGGACCTGGACCGATGTT
This sequence comes from Manacus vitellinus, assembly GCF_001715985.3. NCBI lineage: Eukaryota > Metazoa > Chordata > Aves > Passeriformes > Pipridae > Manacus > Manacus vitellinus. The sequence goes on along the minus strand of NW_021940754.1, from coordinate 44,416 downwards.
CTCACCTACTGTTTACAGAAATACCGAACAGCCTTTTCTGTAACAAAGTGGAATATATGGAATATATTTCGGACCTTTAGGTTTTGCTGTACTAGCTTCACAGTAAGGGAAGAGAGAGAGAGCCTGTAGGAGCAGTTTTACTTCTTCCTTCCTTCCAAAATTGTCCCCTTGATGGATGCAATGCCCATTGAAGTCTGCGGCGTCTCGTTTTATTTTATGATTGTTGTGGTTGTCACTCATTAACCTCCCAGCATGGTTCAGGCAGGCAGCCTGGTTTTGATTCCGCTTCGTGAGCCACGCTCTGGCATCCTGCTTTCCCAATTCAACAAGACAGATTGAAGGCAGAGATGCAAAATGGCTGAAGAAACAATTGTGATTGTGCTTTTCTTACCAAAAAAAAAGGGGGTTTTTGCATGATGATTTTCCAAGCCAGTTGTGTGGGTCTTTAGGAGGCTGTGGTGTAAGTGGCTACTAGACTGAGCTACTCATCAGGGCTGATTGGGTTGGACTCAGTACTGTGCTAGGATGGTATAAGGCTTTGGGGTCAGTGCTTAGTCACCTTTGCTGACTGATGCCTCTTCAGGCATCTCAGCAAAGCTCAAATCAGACTTGAGGGCTCTTTTCATGTGATGAACAATAACTTTAATCTTTATTGGTCTCTCTGGGGCCGCCTTTGATATCTAGGATAGGTCTTACCAGGTGACAATGATAATGCCTCAGCTGTAAGGTTTTTTTAATCTCTCCTAGTAGGTCCATGAGAGCTTAAATGGCTGCAGGAGTGGGGAGGCCTTATCACTCTCTACAACTACCTGAAAGGAGGTTGTAGCAAGGTTTGGCTCAGCCTTTTCTTCCAGAAAACTAGCGACAGGGCAAGAGGACATGGCCTCAAGCTGCACCATGGGAGGTTCAGGCTGTACTTCAGAAAAAATTTCTTCATGGACAGGGTTGTCAAGCATTGGAACAGGCTGCCCAGGGAGGTGGTGGAGTCACCATTCCTGGAAAGTGTTCAAGAAGTTACTAGATGTGGCACTTAGTGCTTAGGTTTAGTTGGCATGGTGATTGTAAGGGTTTCTCCTTCTTTCAGTGATTGCTTTTTGAGGGCTTGACAATTTGCAGGTATTTTTAATATATTGATTTGTATCTCAGTTTGTATCAGTCAGCACATGTAGTCATGTTGTACACATCTTTAATATAAGGGTAAATAAGGAATCTTTTCTAGTACTAATAGGACTGATTCTGTGCACACCACCTATGATGATTATTGCAGTGAGAATTTGGTAAAAAAAAAAATCATTGAGTTGTGCACTTTAATTATCCTTTAATTGTATCTCCTTAATGAGAATGACTTCTTTTTTCCTGTTGTGCTTGAGGGTGCTGAAAATGGGCACACAGGCATTTCAAAGGATCCATTTCACTGGATCCAAGATGGATCCAGTGTTAAGTGACACCATCCTCAGTGTGGAAGAAATTCTTTGCCCCAAATTTTGTGTCAGGCAACGTGGGAATCTGTTGCCTCATTTCCATGTCCTGCTGCATTCTGAATGATAATTTGTATAGTTTTTGCACTGTTATCAGGTGAATTTATCCTGGCAGCTGTAAGGCAGTCTAAATGTTAATGGAGTTGAAATGCATTAAAAGAGTGTATTGAGACTACATCAGAATAATTCTTTAAGTGTTATAAATATTGCATCTGTTTATGAGTTCATTTGTTATGTTTGGGAAGTGAATCTTTGTTAAGAGATTTTTCTGAGAAAAGTTTTTGTTTAATATCTTTTTTTAAGTGAGATATACGACCTATTTCTAGAACAGAAATACATTAGCTTAATGGTTTTAATAACCTAACTTGATTTCCATTTCTATTTATTGGGAAAATGGGCAAATGTGAAAAATTAAATTAAATTTGTCTAATTTTTTCCACCATTAGCTTTTCAGGTTATATTTAAAGTATTGAATATATTGCATTTTTCTGATTCCTGTTTTGAATGTGTGGAGAAAAAAATAGGCTATGTCAGTTCTCCATTGTCTTCTAAGGAAAAAAAAATATTTATTTTAGGGATACACTGAAAAAATAAAAGTAATCCTGGAGAAGGGAGCAACCCAGAAATGTGAGGAAAATTTTGAATTACACATTTGTTTGTTGCTGCTCAGCGTGCCAAACTGGAGAATTTAAGAAAGTTTCTATCCCATGGTAATGGTCATCATTTAGCTTGGGTTTTTAGACTTTCATTGATTTGACATCAGATACAGTTTTACAGGTTTAGCTCTACTTTTGGACATTGTAATGTCAAATTTCAATGTTTTCAATTTAATTTTAGTTGCAAAGAGGTATGTAAAACTGTTATCAAATTACTGAAACAAAAAGATTTAAATAATGGTATATTTTCCCTTAAGTAATAGCAAGACATAGGAAACCAAACCTCTGAATAGACTAAAGACTAAAATTCATGGTTTTATTAATCACTCTCAGCAGCACCAGCAAAACAGTTTGATTCTGATGAAATTGTTTCTGTAATAGGATTTTGTTCAGTGAAGATAATCTCTCTCTGGTCCTAAAGTGACAGTAATAGTTTAATTCACATAGACTTATGTGAATATCTATGTAAAATTTTATATACATACATATATATGTACACACACAAAACTTTAGTGCAAGTATTCTTTACAGGGAGCTGGACTGATGCCTCCAGTATGATGCCTTTTGGAGTAGGAGGAGAAAACCACATGTAATGCTTAAGTAGGATTGTAGATAGTAATAAGCAATGAATATGATTTATACTTTCACTTCTTACTTTTTTTTATTATTATTAGCATACAATATGCTGCTAATAATGTGCAGCTATGTGAACCCAACAGTCTGTCATCTGAGCAAGATTATTGGTGTGTCCTCCACATGGAGAAAGTGATTCTCCTCTGTATTATATTTTTATATTTATGCAACTTTATTAGTGCAGCATAAATAACTGATTACAAAGGATTACCTTTTTTTTGCTGCACTGCATTTTTAATATTTTAGGATAAAAACAGGATGATCAATATGGTGTGTCTTCAGCAGACCACTGTGCTGGTCTGAAGAAGGTATACAGCCCCAAATCTTCTTTAAAATGCTTTTCTATGAAGGTAAGTTAATTCTTTACTAGAGAAAAGAGCTACCACAAGTCATGTGTATAGATGTCAGGAAGGTCAATTGCTCTGCTGGGATGTCACAGCAGTGACAGCTTAAAAATGATGGTTCCCTTATTACTACAGACAAATTGCTAAACGGTGAGGTCATCCTATGAAGTCACTAATCACCAGTTCTGGGCAATTTGTTGTTTATTTTGTGCTGTGTAACGTGTATCAGCTCTTTTGTCAGGTGTAAGCATCCACTGCCAAGCCAAAGAAAAAGCCACTGCCCTACAGACTGGCATGGGATGGCTGTGCCAAGGGGCAGATCCAGACCTCCCAGACCCCTGCTGTATTTATTGATGTGCCCAATCCCTAAGAAATAAGTAGCTTTTGCAGCAGAAAACCAAGAGTAGAAAACAATTCCCAGAGTAGGAAGACACTGCAGAGAAGCTTCTCCCAGGAATCCTGTGTTTTGCACGTGACTGGCAGCACTTAGGAACAAAGATATTTGATACAGACTAAATATGTTTAAAACTGAAAAATAATAAGGAGACACTTTATCTTAACTGTTAGCAAAAGGGGGTTGTCAGCTGAGCAGTCATTGAATCCGTGTGTCAGACTGAGGGCTCCTGTCAGGCTGATGAGGTCAGGATGCAGCAGATACCTAGAGCTGCTTTTTTATCTTGAACTCCTCAAGAATGAAAGATGGGCTGGTAAAGTTTTCAGTACCAGAAATGTCTTTAAATCAAATACTGCCTTTGTAAACTTTTCCAACGATACATAGTTTGCCATCTCTGAGCAGCATCGATAAATCTGAGTAACCAAAAGAACTGGTGTCTGTCCCCCAGTCCTTTGTTAGCTGGGGAGGACGGAGGTCGGAGAGGCAACTTATTACCTAAGATGATTTTTTTCTGTTTCAATATCTCAGTGAGTGCAGTTCAGCAGAAGGAAATACTAATTTTGTCTGCAGCTTCCATGTTCACCTCTGAACTCCAGAGAAGCCTGTATCTAAATGCATAGCACGGGCACCCAGTATTGTTGTGAAAGGGATTGCTGGGTTGTATCAAGTATCTGTTTCTGGTTCTAATTAAAACACATTTATTGCTTGCCTACTCCAAATAATGGAATACAAAATGTTAGAGGCACCTGAGTCTCCACGTGCAGTGTAATTTATGCAGCCAGTCAGCAGTGTAAATCAGTGTGAAAGCATATTATTGAAATGCTGTTCTTTAAAGCAATCTCAGTAATGGGGAAAAAAAAATGTAGTTGTTCTCTAATGTCTCACAAATAATTATGACTCTAGATATTTGCAGTATTCTGGAGTTGCTAATACTGATGAGATGTCTGGCAAAGAAGCAGCAAAAGTGAGCCCTATGTGTGCAGCAGTTTGTGGTGGTGATGAAGAATGATTGGAAACAATACCTAAATACAGCTACAGCCCAGGTGCTCAAAAGTGCCTAACCTTTGGCTGCAGATCACATGGTGAATGGTTTTCCAAAAAGAGGAAGTTTACCTCTTACATTTCGATATGACTCATAACTGGGTTTGTCTTTATATTACTGAGTTTTCCTGCTCTCCTCCCTTAACTCTTGAGATGACAAAGTCACACCTTTAATACCTGCGTGTTGTACGGGCTTGGGGCCACGTGCTAAAGCTCCTTGCTGAAACCTCCTCTGGGAAGCTCAGCTCTTTGAGGAGGAGTCTTGTAGAGCATAATTGCAGTCTAGATTTCGTGCTTTCAAAAGGCCTTGTCAGCTCATCTCTGTCTGCTGGGAACTTGGCTTGATGCCGTAATTGAATCAAATTGACTCTTAATTAGTTAGATTCTGTACAGTAAGGATGAGTTATTGAAAAATACTTTCTCTGCATGCCAGTGTTGTGCATGAAGCCAAAGCTAACACATTTAAGCCACACTGTTATAACTTGTTTACACATACACACACATTTTGTACCTTCCCTGCTTCATTATTCTTGGAATAAGAGCACCATGCCATGCAAACAGTGTATCAGTTCAACACAATGGCTCCAACAAGGACTTGAAATTAGTGAATGATATATTCTTCTAGATATGACCCAAGTAATTTTTTGCATGGCATGTGATGCACACACCCCTGCTATAAAATATGATAAAATAATGGTAGTTTTACAGTGCAATGCGTATAATTGCAGAGGCAAAATAATATACATAAGGTAGGTCAGTGAGCTACCTTCACATCCTTATAGCTGACTTTTCCTTTAGTACTACAGATCCTCATTCCTAACCCTACAGGAATTCAATCATGGCAAAATGCAGTATTATTCTGAAATAATGGTGTTACTGTCTCTGAGCTCTTCTTGTTCTCTTACCAAGCAGTTTCAATGCATAAAATATTATGCAGAGGATTAAATATTGTCAAGATGTAGCATCAAATCTCAGCCACTTCTTGGAAGTTTCGAGCTTTATGTGCTATCTAAAGCTACAGCATCAATGAGTTTAAAGATTTTGATGGTGACCTGAGTCCATGCACCTGAGAGTGTTTTATGCTGGAAAACAACAGAGAAATCAAGAATTTTCACGTGGTAGAGAATACATTCGAAAAATCTTTTTTTTTTGGTCTTTGGCTACTTGCTGTCTTTCTTTTAATATTTTAATATTTTGCCAGAATTCAATGTATTTCACCCTTGATATACAGTTCTCCTCAGCATTATGATGTGAAGTAGCACAAGTGACTAGTGTACCTCGTGAAAGAAAACTTAAAGACTTTAAAGTTTTCTTTAAGCTCAAATTCTGATACAGTATCTCATTAATTTTTGATAATGGTGAATTTAGTTCATCCTCCATTTATAAAATACTAACAAGTTATCCACTTGATCCAAAAACATAGCTCTCAGGGCTGGGTTATATTTACTTGTTAATCCTGATTTCAGTGTCTTGGTTTTTTTTCTTCTTGTCTTCCATATGTGACTGACTCTGATTTCCCTTATTTAAGGAAGAAAATCAAATTAAGCAACATTTTAACCCTTATTAGTGTTTCAGAACAGTACTTAAAAGGAGCTGACAAGAAGGTTAGAGGGACTTTTTACAAGGGTATGCAGTGCTAGGACAAGGGGCTGCCCTTGAACTGAAAGAGGACAGGTTTAGATTAGATAAAAAACTTCTTTACTGTGAGGGTAGTGAAGCTCTGGAACAGCTTGCCCAGAGCTGTGGATTCCTCATCCCTGGAAGTGTTCAAGGCCAGGTTGAATGTGGTCCTGAGCAACTGGTCTTCAGTCAGTTGAAGGTGTCCCAGCTCATGGCAGGGGTCTTGGAGCTGGCTGATCTTTAAGATCCCTTCCAATCCAAACCATTCTGTGATTTTTATCTGCAAAACTTCTCAGCCAAAGTACTAAAATTTCAAGTAAGTGCATTTTGAAGCCTCCCTCTCATAACTAAGTGAAGCGTGAACACAATACACATGGAGAGGCTATTTGAGAAATTACCTGGTATGAGAAAAGCCTGTTCTCACTAGTGGACTTGATGTGGTGCACTTCTTTTCCTTGAGGGAAGCTTTTGAAAGAATTACGGTGTCTAGGATATTCTTTGCTGAAATTTTTGGTTGCTTTTGTTGTTTCTGGAGTGGATGTGGATACTGAGTATGTGTTGATCTCAAATAAGACAAAATTTTCCCTGCAAACTCCTGGAAAGTGTCTGTAAACTTCCCTGGACATCATGTTCTGTCCTACTCTTATATGTGATACAGTAATTTAGGAAACAGATACCTGTAAAAATGTGCTACAATGAGGCATGTGGCTTCCAAATCAGTTCACTGAAGTGATGTATAGTGAAATTTTAAAAACCAAACACGAATTATTGGTCAGAAATACATCCATTATTATATAATAATTAATCCAGTATATATTATAAATAATGCAGAATAATGAACAAAATGTTGAAATATGATGTGCTGCTGATTGAGGTGAGGGCAAAGGAAAACAAATCACTTTGGTAACATCCTTGTATCTTTTATTGGGCACAAAGAAAGGAGTTGAAACAGACTCTGTGGATTCAGAGAAAGTACAGAGTTCCAGTCTGTTAGCCTGGCTATAAAATTGAGGGTAGAAAGAAATAGTACTTAAAATTCTGAGCTCTTGCTTGACAATTCTTGAACGCTTAAACTCCATTGCTTTCATTGCATCTTTAAAGTTATTTCACTATTTTTTTAAATCTAAAAGTAGCAATTAATTTTTTTAATGAAAGTTCGGTGGGTTCCAGAGCCTTCAACAAAGACAGCTGGATGTAAATCCTAAACCAGTTCCCAGTATTAGGATAGTCCCTATATTTGAGATGCAGTGCTTTGATATTTCATGTGGCACAGTTTTAAGGTGAAATTTAAGCAAGTGGTCACAGCGTTGTCTGTCCAAAACCAACCCTGAGCAGGAGAGGATTGCAGTAGGATCCCTGTGTTGCAGATGTGGAGGTTTGCTGGTAAAGGGAGGCATTGTGTTTTTTCTGTTCTCTATGCACCTGATGTGGAGAGTGGGAATTTTGGTAGTTCCAGCAACCAACAGGATCTCCTATTCCTTGTGTTTCTAGGATTTTGATTTAATAAATATACTCCTGAAACATGCAGTACCCCTACTTTGGGGGATACTTCATGTAGCAGGAAAGGTTTATTTGGATGCTCCTTAAGTAATGCAGTTGAAGCACACGAGCAGCACGAGGATCAGCTGCCTTATCTGTTGTCAGGTGGTTTTAATACAGTGAATTTACTGTGCAGGGTCTGGTAAGCAGATAATACTATGTTGCTTATTTAAATAAGGTCTGCTAATCTCCAATCCTCTTGCCTGGCTAGTTTAACATGTGCTTTCAGAGGATGGTACATGCTAATTCGTTAGTGAGATTAAGTTTAGTGAGGGTTATAGAAAATCTGGATTAAAAAAATGAGTGGGTGAAGATTAAATTTAGTAAAACCAATTTCTTTCCCCTTTATAGTTAAAAATGCCATAGTGAAAACCTGGTTTATTACTACCCTGGAGAAAAGCATCTTTCCTCTATTCTTGCATCGAACATCTTATATTAGTCCCCAGATTTCGCTGAGCAACAAGAATCATTTCAAATGTGTAGAAAGAGGTCTGAAAGAGATGAAAGTAAAGAAAAGCTGTGCCAAGGTCAGGAGGGAGGCAAACTGGTACAGTTAGAGATGGTGTTAAACAAAGTAAGGCAAAAATATCAGTCAAATTTTTGTATTTTTCCCACATAGAAATAACTGCATGTGTAGTTAATGTGTAGCTCTTAACTAGGCCCTGTAGAATTAAACTTGTGTTTAAAATTATGGAGTATTTGTGTTTTCTTCTTTTTTTTGTTATCCATGAAAAGATGATTAGACTTCCATATTTATGAGGTTTTACCAAAATAATTTAAGCTTTATAATGTCATTAAAGTTATTACTCAGCTGCATGAAAAGAGCAGGATTTTAAGATTTACTTAGTTTTAAATACCGATTCCTATTTCAGATGTCAAATGTATTTCAATAAAACCATTTTTAGCTCAAAGTAACTTTAAAAAATGTTTATAAAAGTTTGATTTTGTGTACATTGTAGTTTTAATTGCATTTAGTGAAATTCTGTTGTTCATTGACATTCACACTTTTCTAAGCAGTAGTTAGAGGAGCATGGTTAAAGTTTGATGTACGTGTGGCTCTGTAGATCATATTTATATAGAGAAGACTAAATGCAAACATACCACACAACTTCAGTTCCATGACAGAAATACCTGGCTGCTCATTTATATTACATATAATCCTTTCTATTCTTTTGTTATGTAATCCACAACTGCTTTCACGTAGATTGCTTGCCTTCTTGAAAAATCTTCTTTTTAAAACAGATCACAATCTAGAAAACTGATGTTTTCAAGCTCAACTGCAATATTAGCTATTCCATCCTGGAAAGTAACAGGGCAATTATAGATGATAAATGACATTTATGGACATAGCTGATTAACTCTCCCCGATGCCCCGTGCAAAACAGTCGTACGATCATGTGCTGGTCAATCCATGACAACTTTAATGCCACTGTTATCAGAGACAAAGCAAAATCACCATGTGCTTAAAGGGAGCTGGGTTTTTGGGTCTCTCCCTTGGATGTTGTTTGGTAATTGCATAAAAAATTATTTTCTTCTGGTTGCAGTTAAACACGAAGTCCCTTAACGTCGAAAAAGGAAACAATTTTTAAAAACCACACTAGAGTGTGCATGAGACAACTTTTGACACGAATCTCTGGAAAAAAGCAAATTATTAAAGATTTTTGGTTTGATATTTTTGTGCACTTAGCACATTTAGTTTACCATTTAGATGGAAATTCAGGAATGTATGTACATCTAGGCAGGAAACTATTCTGGGGAATGACATGGCTTTTTTTCATACATAATGCCATAACAGTTGCTCATACCCGCTGCGTTCCCCAGTTACCCAATTAAGCCATCATTAAAAGTTCTTCACACATTGTAAAAATTTGAAATGTAAGTTAGACTAGTTTCTGAATATGTACAAATGCAATCTCTGGGGGAAGGAGAGTTTGAAACGTGTTAATTCTGTATTTAAAAAAACCCCAAAAGCTAAATATACTTCATCTGGCTTTTTTTTTTCTCCTCTCTTCCTTCTCCAAATGTGATGGAAATGCTTATAATGCCCTGGTAGCAGGAGACCTTGGCATTAGAGGTGGGATAACAAAATGCTGCAGAGATGAGTGCTGCCTATGACTGAGGCCTATGCCTTTGAAAGCAGATACGTTTTCTTCCAGTTTAACTTCCTTTTTAAAAGTAGCAGAGGAGTATCTGATTGCATTAGCAAGGGTGATACTGTCAAATTTACTTTAGAATTGTCTTTGACAGGTTTACTGTCCTTAGGATATAAATCAGTAAGGATTCGTTAAAAAATGGCAAAGCTCTCTATGTATTATTCCCATTATTATTTTTAATGTACCGTGTAAAATGTCAAAACTTTAGAGGAGTGTTTTGTTATGTAGGGTTTACCCTGTAGATGAGGATGCCCTTAACTTCATTTTGGAGTTAATGAGCTGGGAGGAACTCCCTCCAACTGTGGAGCAAAAGCTTTCAGATTAGAAAGGTGGAGCGTTGCCCAGGTTGCCAGGGGTCCCTTTGGTAAGTGGTACAATCAGCAAAAAACCCTCTGTATGCACCAATTTCCAGAATTTAAGTGGGAAACAGTTCTTTGTGCTACTGCACAATAGCAACAGAATGCCAAATAGTCAACAGTAATTATCTAGAACCCAGGGATCAGAAATAGCAGTTACCTTTTCAGAAAAAATGACATTTGAACTCATTTCACTCATCGTGGCGTTTAATTCATGTCATACATGTCATGTTTTAAGGAGGTGTTTTTAATATGAACTAATGTGTCCACTTCAAAGTAATGTATGTACCCCATGTTGAATGCTACAGAAGGTTACTGAGATGCTGTCAGACAAGGCCCAAGCTTAGATGAAGGAAGACACTGGGAAGATGGTGAAATGGCCTTGCTCTTTAGTGGCTACTTTTGACACCCAAAGGGAGGTGGGAACTGCTATGGACGCACTCTGGGATCTAGGTAGAGGAATTCAGGTGGGAAAAAACAGGTATGGGCAGCGTAAATTAGCACTGCACTTTCATAACATGACTTGTTCAGCCTCTTGGAAAATTTAAGAGAAGATAGTGAGTATTATTTGATTACATTTTCTAGACAATATCCCACTGGCTTTATTTTTTAGTTTTGGAATTTGATTTATACGTATAACAAAGCATCTATCCTGCTACCTTAACACTTGATAGTAGTTAAAATGCAGACAACAGAAATTATCATAACAAATATTAAAAGTTTATTGTCAATTCTGTAATCAAAATGAGGCCAGCTAAAAAAAAATTTCAATAGCTCTTTATCTTCAAATGCTGCCCTCAAGAGAAGCAGATTTAACATATAGAATTTGCAATACAACATATGTATTGTTCTGGAATACTTGTGCTTAAATGCCTTCACTACTGACACATTTCTAACAAAATTCTTCTTTGAAAGGTGACAAAATTGTGTTTATGTTATTAAAGAGGAGTTTCTTTGGAGTATTTAATGCTAATTGACATCAGTTTTTTTGAATGACAAAGAGGGTTGCCTGAAGAAATTTATAATTAGAGTTCTTTCTTTGTTTGCTGTTTGAAACTTTACATATGAAAGGTATGATTACCTACTTTAGTTTTTTCTGGTGTCTATGCAAGTTGCCTGCCTTTGGACAAAAGCTGTGACAGCGAGCCTGTGATTAACATTTTTGAAGGAATATGTTTGAGGAGAAGCAAGGATGTGGTGGGCAGGTGAATTGCCCAGGCTTTTGGGAGCCATCCTTGGTAGTCTTACTCAAATTATGGCAGATGAGCAGCTACATCCTTGCACAGTGGGTTCAATATTCGGTAACCAAACACAAAGAGAGGAGGCGGGGGGGGGAAGAAGTCAAAAATTTTCCCTTTTTAGCTCTCTCAGCCAACAGCAGGTAGGCAGGCCAGGTGCTCTGCTGAGATACAGCCTTTCCCACTTGAACAGGACTGAGCACTTGAGCTGAGATAAGCTCATCCCATGGCTGAGCAAAGGAAATTAAAAGGGAAGTGTTCATGCTGGCAAGTTCAAGAACTGGCACTCACACCTTCAGCTGACACAAGCCCTTGGCCTGCTGAGTTTACTGCCCAATTGACCTGTGCACTAGCTGTCTGACCCCACATTGGGAATGAGCAGCTGCTCTTCACCAGCTTGAGACTGAGTTGCTCACAGCTGCAGAGAGGACATCCACAGCTCTCTGACAGGTTGTTGCTGCTGTTCCTGCCTGGACTTGGCATCTAGCCCCTCTGTGCAGGATAATGGGAAAGCAGAGCCCTAGAGGTGTGGGTCCTCCACCAAGCCAAGAAGCTGTGTGTAGCCAAAGGGCTCTGCATGAAGCCAGCCAGAGCTGGAGTGTGGCGGGCACTGATGTCCCTGTCCTGGCTCCTCCAGAGCTGCTCGGCGTGGCTGCAGCAGCGAGTGCACACAGAGCTACGTGACATCCCCACATGGAACGTGATGTCCATGTCACTGGCAAGTAGGTGTTGCTTGTGGCTTGCAGACGCTGGAGTGTGTGCCAGAGAGAATGCAGCACAGCTGGGTTTAAAAGGGTAAGCCAACATCCAAAGTTAAAACTGAACGTTTTAAAAAGCGGAAAATCAGTTTTAAAAGTAAAGCCACTGTGAAGTATTTCAGAAATATGATTTCTAAGTTTGCAAGAGCTATTTTGGGTATTTAACTATGGCATTACTAGCTGTTAAATTTTCCTTTTCTTCTTTCTAGTCTGACCGTCCAAGCATGGCTCCTCAGAGACAATGAATAAATCTGTATTTTACAACACAAGGAAGTTATTACAGATTCTGTAGTGCTTTTGTTTCTCTTCTTCATCAAGATGCCTGGAAGTGGACTCTTGTCTTTGTAATAGAAATCAGCATTTTACTTCACATGTCTGCTGTGCTATGGTTTGTACAGTTCTTTCCTTACCCTGAAGGTTATTCACTGAGGTTTTGGAGTAAAAGGTGACATAATGAAATAATTTTTCTTTTTTTTTTTTTTTCAGTAAAGCTTTTTCTTTGAACCCTTGCAATATAGTAAAATTAAAAAAAAAATTCTTCAAGAAGATACTGATTTCTGGCAGCTGTTATGTTGCTCACCAGCATCCTCGTAAGAATTAATTAATTTTTTTCTCAACTTTGCTTTCTTAGGAAGAGGAGGCTGTGTTGTTACTAGAAAGGATAAAGAGTGTATCTCTTCCCTTTTTATTTAGTGTAACTTTTGATAACAAATCTTAAAGTTGCAATGCAACCTCCATCTTCTTTTCTGCCTTAAAGGAACTGTTTAGGGACTTGATGTGTATGCAGTTTTCTTCAAAGACAGATTTCATATTATGATATGAAATAGCAAGTTTGCAATGGAAAAGTTTCCCAAGAAGATGAATTCCACTGCAGTCCAAAGTAGGACTTTTCATTTTATGACAAAAAAGATACTGTAGAACATGTGAATATTAGGACTGAATTAAGTGAAGCAAACATCACTTTTAAAAACCCTTATGTATGATTTTTGACTGCAAATATGACTGAATGAAGTTGTTTTGTAGAAGCAGTGAATAAATCTGAACGCAGGTCATTAGGATGGTAGGTTGGAGCCAAGATTTATATTTGGGAAGCTACTGCCTTTTTGTTTGAAAACAACATCAAATGCAATAGGTTTTGGTCTGTTTTAGAGACTACTATAATAAATCCCGTTTTTATTGGTAAGAATGCGCTAAAATCCCTAGCTTTTTATTTACAGCATGGCAGAAGTGTAATTCTCCTACACTTCTTGCTGAGACCTCTGCACTTCATTGATAAGTGCTGTGACTTGGTGTTTGCCACTGGGAGTTTCAGCATTAATCCCTTTGCTCAACATGGGCAAGTAACCAATAATGATATGTAGTTATTACATAGCATTGAATGTGCAGCACATAATATATAGACCCTCTATGCAATATTGTATTCAATTATAAATCACAGAGGGTCACCATCTATGAAACAGCCCCTGCCCTGGTTTCTGGCAGCATCATTCTGAGCTGTTGGCCAGCTGCATTAATTGTGCTTTGGCTTTTGGGGCTGAAATCAGGCCACGTGTAATTTATGTGTTGGGTTTTATTTGCAATGACAATGCCATCGAGCTTTCTTAAATGTTAAAGATTTTCATTAAAAAAGGAGACTGTCCTAAATTCTGTGTAATTTCACTGAGGACGTAGATTGAGCTGTAGACAACAGGAGACCTCTGCACCGAGAACAAAACAATTACTTGCCAAGAACTGTTGTTCTTAGTGCACAGTTGTTACATGCAGATAAACCGTCTCCACACTATCTCTACCAATCTTAAATTCAGAAGTATTTTGGAACACAGGAGCTATTCAGATGTTAGTTCCAGGCCCTTAGAAATTGTGTAAATTAGCTAAAAGTTACTCTCTCCCATTTTACCCTCTTGGTTAAGAAGTTAATTGAAAATTATGATTTTAAAACAATGAACCGAAGAAATGGGTGGGGTTTGTCTTTGTGCTTTGAATATTTATAGTTTATACTTAAATTTTCTCTGATTCTAGGAAGTATTCTTATTCTGATCCATCTCAGGATCTAACTTTTTAAAGAATATATAAAACAAATGTTATATAACATGTTCACAGAAAGGGTTTTGAAGCGTTGGAACAGGCTGACCCAGGAAAGTGTGTTGCCATCCCTGAAGGTATTTAAAAGATGTGTAGATGTGTTGCTTAGGGAAGTGATTTAGTGGTGGGCTTGATAATGTTAGATTTATGGTTGGACTGTATGATCTTAAGGACCTTTTCCAACTTAAATGACCCTATAATTCTATGTAATAAATGCCATGAGATTTGTCAATACTACACATAAACTTACTTTGTACATCAGAAGAATTTTGTCCCTTCTTTTCTTGAAAGGCGTTGCAGCCTCTACAGCCACAGTTTCCTCTACATAATTAGAATTCCAAAGGACCAAGTGAGGTATGTGAATTTACATAGAGAAATTTTGGGAACAACTGATTGCCCAGCATAGGCAATAATATACAAAATGCAGAAAATAAATAAAGAATGCCGTTTCCTTAGAAAGAAGGTCTGCAAAGCAACAGTCCAGGTTTCCCTCTGCAATAAGAAGGGCTTTTTTTTTGTGGGGAGCATCACCACCTGAAGGTAAGTGCTCAATCTATGGGATGAGCTTTCTGAGTCAGTGAGGAAAACTAGTTTGACAATAGCATGCTTCTCTCTAACTTGAACCACACAAAAATTAAACTGGTTTTTTTTGGTTTTTTTTTTTTTTTCCCTGAAGTAAGGAAGAAATGATTGCAGTAAAATATTGGGAAGCAATTCTAGAAGGGTTTAGAGGCTCTAGAGTGGTTGCTGGTGTTAACTGGTTCCCAGAAATACATAATGTCAGGCTTGTGCATGACAAAAGCCTATGTATACACACACACACAGAGGATACCACAGATGCCACTTTTAACAGAGAATATGTATTAAAGGCTGCCAGTTTATTCTTGGCTCAGACCATATGCTCTGGTTTTTGTTCAGATGCATGAGCTATTTTTCTTGCCCGGCGTAGTATTTTAGGAATCAGTCTTCTTAATTTTAGGTAATTGTTTTTAATCACCATTTTGTGTCTAAATAATACATGACTTTGGCCTTAGATGAGCATTTGTGAGGGTGATTGCTTTGTATACTGAGAGCAGTGTATTCCCCTGGTGTGGTGACCTTCTGCAAGTCAACACGGTGGTACTTGTTTTTAATTCACATTGATCGTGGAAAGAGGGACTAAAGGAAGGGTCGTGGCAAAGGTGAAAAGGACTCCAAACCCAAGATTATTCTAACAATTTTACTTTTCTGTACTGTATGTCAGGGACAAGGACAGGGGCTGTTCCCCCACACCCTCTTACGAATAGATTGAGTCTGCTCTGAGACAGAAAGGATTTTAGGGCCATCCTACCCTTCTTTAGGATACATACATACAACTTTGTTTTCCAATTAAAGCTCTCAATTACACGCATTGTTTTTTTAATAAATGTTCTTGTTGCTCTGCTGCACTGCTGTTCTTGAACTAAAGGTCAGCTAATTACTTATGGAAACCACGTAACCACAGACCTGGCGTTGATGGGAGGGGATAGTGAAGATGAAGTGAGTGATCCTGAGCTGCTAAATAGGCAAACAAGAAGATGAAATACCACCTTTTAATGATGAAAAGGTTATGTTAAACTCTCATCAGAAATTGATTTTATTTTCCAGTAGACATGGGGACCAGCAGACATGAATACCTGAGTGTTTTGTTAAATAAATTAACCTTTTCTTCCGTAACTTATCCAGTTCACCAAAAAGTCAGAACCTGTCCTCTGCTAGTTTTGAAGTCTTCTCCTCTAGTTTCTTTCCTTCTTATTTGATCTTTTCTTATATCTAGACTCTTTATTCCAGAAATGTAGCACCAACACCTTTTCTGGTTCTCTTCTTCCCCCTCTCTCTGCCATTGAATGCTGTTGGCAGAAAGCCCAGAACAGATTCCTTTAATGCTTTTCAGCCTGCTTAAACATTAGTTCAATCTATATTCTTTATTACTGTGTTGCACTTGTAACATCTAAAGAAACAGAATATCCTTTGTAGGTGAGTTTTAAGCAAGCCTCTCTTTTTAAAAAACCTTTTTTTTTTCTTCCTTTAGTCAAATTTAAGTCAACTTTCCAAAAGTTATCAGGCTTGACTGTGATGTTACAAGGTACGCTTAGAAAGAACTTGATATAATTTTTTGGTATATATTCCTTTATATTCATGTTGTAAGTGGGGAAGAAGGCTTTGCCTAATGCTTCTGATGTGGTTTAAAGCCCCAGGTTATTAAAGGCAAAACATTATTGTGGGTGACCGTCACCCTTCTGACTGTGAGAGGGGTCTCTCTGCAAATGGGAATGGGGGCCAGGCACGTTGATCTCCAGCAAGAGACTTCATAGAAGATAGGGAGAAATGAGACTTTTCTGTGAAGTCACAGGTGTGAGCAGAAGAAGGGAGTTTTTTCTGGAGAATGCAGTCTAGTGAAGTTTTGCTGACTGTCCTCGCAGGTCTCTCTGACCATCTTTGAGGCAAAAATGTCAAGCTTACATTAGGATATGCAACTCCAGAATATTAAAAGGTTTTTCTTTTGAGGGAATGTACCTTCACAGTCATGCTTGTGTATTTTTTAGCATACTGTGTATCTTTTGCCCAATTACTTAGCAACGTTAGATGCAAAAAGAACATCTGGCATTATATATCATAAGACAGAGAGAAAAAAGGTTCCCATGGGCTGTTTTCTCATTTCACCTTGAAGCATGCAAGCTAACATGATTTATACATGTTCTATACAAAAAATGTAATTAGGAGTCTCAGCAGGCTTTAATACAGAAGAGAAGTTAGGTAAAAATAACTTGGTTATTACTTAATATTTATTCTAGAAGTACCTTCCCTCGTATTACCTTTTTTTTTTTTCTGTGTAATTGTTGCTTGATTTGCTTCTTTCTGCACTTATTTGTGATTTCTGATAGAATGGCACAAGCTTCCGTCTCCCCAAGCAGCTGACTGGTTTGGGCTGGCTGGATGAAACTTTCTGATTAAAATGTTTAATTTGTTGATTTCCTGTCTCATCTTCGTTAACGGGTTCGTTTTAGAGAGTGAGCACCTATGAAGTGCTCCCAGCTTGTCTCCAGGACTGCCTTCCCTGCTGGCATTGACCAAGTGTGGGTGCTGATCCTCAAGCAGCAGCTTTTCAGGGGATGGAGGAGGGAGCAGTTCCAACAAGCCATGACAGTGCAGAGGAGAGGAAAGTGTGTAACGCTGGTGCCAGAGGTGATGACGCTGCCAGTACCCAAAGCTGGTGCTGCAGATGTCACTAAGGCAATTAGCAGACACCAGGGAAGAGCTACAGGCAGTAACCATATGTAGTAATATGTCTTCTCATGCTGCAGTTTTGTACCTGGAAGTTCATTGCAGGTTGTACCATGTATGTGTTTAAAAAGTTTGCTCCAAGTTCTCCAAGCCTGAAAATGTTTTCTATTTCTGAAAGTAATTCTTTTTGTCCTTCTGACGTGAACTCGTGTGACATAACATAATGTATGGTTGTACAATAGAATTTAAGTGCTACAGTTACTTCAGACCTTATAGTTATATATTCTAGGAGAAAAAAGGAAAAAAAGAATATTTAAATGCTTTTTGAAGCATGAGGCACCTATATAATGAACCAACCTGTACATGCAGTATTATATATATTTATATCAGTGAAAAAAACTCAACCCTTGGAAGTGAATCTTTTGGACACATTTCTTCCTTTAATTTCATAGCAATGGCAATATGTGTTCTGAATTGTGCTTAGATTAAAAGCTGAGCAAGTTTTTTATATTCTTCTCAAAGTATGTGTCTACTATTGCTTGTTTCACTCCACTGTTGCTTTTTGTCTACATTTTTATAGTTAGCAAAGAACAAATAATTGTATTTTAATATTATGAACTAATCATCATGACTTGAAGTGAGGAGGTTTTGTCTCTGTTACATCATAATGCCTTCAGGAAATTTACAATTTTGATTTGCAGTAATGGTTTCCTAAAGAATATGGTTTGCTCCTCAAATACACAGTTACAGTTCTTAGTGAAGCCTCTGTGAGTTGCATCTGTGGAGAAGAGGAATTAAGCCTTATAACTCACATTAAATCTCAGTTTCCAATGTCTCTTTCATCCTGAGTGATATTTTTGTTATTTAATGTTTATGTGGGTGCAGTATACTGCAAATAGCAGTTACAAAGGGAACTTCTCTAAAAATGTTGGTCTCCTCATACCAAAAATGATTCCCAGTACCCAGCATGATGGATGTGGTCTGTGCCTCTCTGCACAGTGGGCAAGGGATGGTAGACCAGGAATTTCAGAGGTGCAGCAAGCAGAACATGATTATAAGGCCTGACACTTGCAGACAACACCTTGTTATTCAGCCGCACACATGCTGCACAAAGCAGGACTAGAGACCAAATCTGCATCTTCCTGTTCTTCAAGAGAAAAGAGTTAATCTGAAATATGGAATATAAAATTATCTGACAGTGTAAGGAGCCAGGATCTGGGAGATATTTGAGACTAATCAAACACTGGGAGTTGCATAATGGCTGTATTATACAAAATTTTAAAGATGGGTTTGTTCTATTCAAAGGCTGTCGTGAAACAACAACAGTCCATGCCTTTTGCCAGGTTTATGCTATGCAGATTTCACAGCTTTACAGTTTTCTATTCCTGTTTGCAGCAGAAGGCAGTTCAAAGTTTCTGTTTCCTTCACAAACCGATGATGAATTACAGACACGATATGATCCTTTTCTCTCTTGAAATTTCTGCATAAAATCCTGGTTACCTGGGAATTTTTTATGTTTAAATATTTGTTTATGTACTAAGCAGTACCAAACTGCAGATTTTCATGATTAGTAAATAATAGTAATTTTGTGGTCATTGGCATAAATGAATTTTTGGTGTGCTAGAAACCTCTTTTCTTGATTAATAAGCAATGTCAGAGAACAAAAAAAACATGTTGGAAAGTGCTTACCAAATTGACTGTATTTTTATCTTAACGCAGATTTTTCACTTTACATTCCTCACATTTCAAACTGGGAACAGCTTTGAAACCTGGGGAACTGACCTGGTGTTGGAAGCTGCATTTGCTGTTCAAAGCACTTGTCTACATCTGCCCCAGCAGGTGGCAAACTGAGAGACTAGGAGAGTCTGAAATACTCCCAGGTTGTGGTTTTCCTTTCAGTTGAAGGGATGCCTGACTACTAGATACATAAAGTCAGGTGGAATATCACTAGCAATGTTAGTTCATGGACTGATTTATCTTCATGTGCCATTGTTTGACCAATTTTTTTTTTTTTTGGTTGTTCTGTCCTAGCTACCCAAAGCTGGTATGGGTTTTGCCTGCACATGTAAGGGATGTGCAGCAGTCATGCATCTAAGAGCACTCTTCATTTTCAGTTCTGATCAGTCTTTCCGTGTGTTGTACCTTGTTTATTGACAATCTGTCCAATCCCTTTTTCCTTAAGGCAAGGTGATACAAAACCAAGAAATGTAGCATAGCTGATCAGTGGAGAGTTGAGGTGTGTGCAATCTGTTGTTTCTAAACCCTGAAGGTTTTCCGATGTTCCAAAATATGAAGTTGTGGTAGTTATTTTAATGGTAATGTTATAAACATCACAAATATATTAGGGACATCATAAAGAAGGGGATTATGCAGGAACGGAGCTTCAAGACAGAATGAGACTGCTGTGATGGGGCACCTGAATTCTGAATACACAGTCAGTAAAGTGTACCTCCAAATTTGAGTGAAACACCTTTCTGTTGGAGTGCTACCTTATCTTAGAATCATCAAATTACAGAATAGTTTGAGTTGGAAGGGACCTTAAAGACTGCCTAGTTCCAACCCATCTGCTGTGGGCAGGGATGCTACTCACCAGATGAGGTTGCTCAGGGCCCCATCCAGCTTGGCCAGTTAGAGGGATGGGTCATCCATAACTTCTCTGGTCAACCTGGCCCAGTGTCTCACCATCCTCACAGTAAAGATTTTCCTCCTAACATCTAATCTAAACCTTCCCTCTTTCAGTTTAAAATCATTGCCCCTTATCCTGTCACTATCTACTTGTATAAAAAGTCCCTCTCCCTCCTTTTAATAAGCCCCCTTTAGGTACTGGAAGGCTGCAATGTCTCCCCAAAGCCTTCTTGTCTCCGCACTGAACAACTCCAGTGCTCTCAGCCTTTCATCATTGGAGAGGTGTTTCATCCCTCTGATCATCTTCATGGCCTCCTATGGACCTACCCCAAAAGCTCCATATCTTTCCTGTGCTGAGGAGGCCCAGGGCTGGATGCAGCAGTCCAGGTGGGAGTCTCACAAGGGCAGAGTAGAGGGGGAGAATCACCTCCCTCAAACTGCTGGCCACACTTCATTTGATGCAGCCCAGGTTAAAATTGGCTTTCTGGGCTGTGAGCGCACACTGTTGGCTGATAACCAGCTTTTCATCCATGAGAACCCCCAACTCCTTCTCTGCAGAGGTGCTTCCAATTAGGTCTTCTCCCAGACTCTGCTCATGTCTGGGATTGCCCTGATCCAGGTGCAGCACCTTGCACTTGGACTTGTTGGACTTCATTAAGTTCTTGTGGGCCCACTTCTCAAATTTGTCCAGATCCCTGTGGATGCCATCCCTTCCTTCTGCAGTGTCAACTGCACTGTTCAGCTTCGTGTCATCTGAAAACTTGCTGAGGATGCGTTCAATCTCGCTGTCTCTATCATTGATGAAGATACTATAATAGAAAATTAGAATGATCTTGTCCTAATGTCTCCAGAGAATGACTCTAAAGCTTCCTCTTACACTCTTTTCCAGTCTCTAATGGTTGTTACACTGCTAATGACAGGAACAGTTTTATTTCAAGATTGAATTGGTGCAACTTTGTTCAGATTCCAGCCACGTAGGTTTGCTGTCTCTTTGTGAGATTAGGAAGTCCCTTGCTATCAGACACTTCTTCTGTATATAATTACCTATATACAATGATTGAGTCAGCTCCCAACCTTCTTTTCAACAAGCTGAATAAACTGAACTTCACTTTGTAAGACTGTATTGAAGGAAATCCCCAAACCCCTTTTTTACACATTTAACAATGTCAGGGAAGACATAAATTGCCCTGGTTGTTATTGATGTCTTTTCCTCTGTATACTCTTCCCAGATAGTGTGTTTGTACTCATGTTTGGAGACGTGTAACACGCCCACTACTCACTTTCAGCAACATCTGCCTCATAGTATTTAAATATACCTTAACACAGGGGAAAACTGCATTGTTCCACTGTACTTCTTGGAGCTGTGTCTCCATCCCCAGTGTTGGATTGACCTTCTCAGGTTGTTTAGCTTTTAGGAGCTGAACACTGAGCATGTTCTGGTTGGGACAGAGCTGGACCTTTCCTGTGATTATGATGACTCTAGCATCTTGACATTCAAACTGAAACCAGACAGTCTACCCTATGGTTTCAATGAAACTCTCCAAGGAAGGAGAAGCTGCTGACATACCATGGAAGGAAGGACAGGGCAGATAAAAGTCTGTGATGTGGGTCCAAAGATTTCAACTCTGGTGGTCACCCATATAAATAATGATGGACTTTAGTTTTGACTTCTTATGAAAATTTTAAAAGAGTTACACCCACACAAATGTACTAAAATCACTTGGGGCTGAAGGGAGGGAGTGAGTAGGATGGTAAAATCAATCATTGAAGATACTGGGTAGGGGTAGATAGACCCTACTTATCCTATGTCTAAATCCTCTGTAGTTTCTCAGCAGAAAACAGGTTTCTTTTTCCACTATATTTGCTTTGGAATTCAGTTCTGTCCTCGCAGCTGCCTGTGTATCATTCTGAGGTTTCTTTCCTGGTTATTAGAAAAGCAACAAAACGCATCCAGGCAGCAGCACTGCAGAAACTAAGCAACATGAACAAGCTTATGGAGCCAGCAAAAAGCAAACTCTGTTTCTGCTAATACCCCTTTGAGCAACTCTACCTCTCTACCTGAGCCTCCTATTAATCCTCACGAGCATCCTGAGGGATTTTTTCAGTTTTCAGCTGTCTTCCTGCAAAAGGTGATTTGTGTCAGCTGGGGGGGGGGGGAGGGGGGCAGAGCTAATTTGGGGCTGGACCAGGTTTCTGAATTGAAGTACAATCTTCACTTTTTTCTTGTTTACCATCTCCAATGTCTTCATTGTGATCACTCCAAAACCTGGCAGCTGCCACTTACCTATCAGCAGGCATTAGATTTTTTGAGCAAGAGATGCTCTGCAGAAGGGGAGGTTCTCTTCTTGCCAGTAGAGCATTTAAAACTAATAAAAGTGATATTACTGTCTCAGTAATAAAAATGATATGGCTTATTAGCTATTAAAATTGCATACTACAAAATTTATATGAGCCCATATGTTTGGGATGTCATTGAAAGGCAGGGACTCATCTATGTGCAATCCCTCCTGGTACTATAGTTTAGTTCAGCTCTGCTAACTTCACCAATAATCTTTCCAGTACCCACAGCTGGGCCAAAAAGAGAAAGCAGAAATCCCACTGATGGTAACCTGCTCCCTTTAATAACTGCCAGCCCTGCCTGCTGAGCTCAAAGGAGGGCTGTAGGATTTGGCCCTTGCACTCAGAGAAGATACTTGTCTTGAACAACTGTGGTCATGGAGGCAGACAGTCATTGACACTGTGACATCAAGCTGTGCTGGAGCACATTCAGACAGCAGTGCTGTCTGATTATCTCCTCTGAAGGTCAAATGTGAAAGGTTTCTGTGGGCAGAGGGAAGGACGATGTCACAAAGCCATGTGCCTACAAGACAGAAATAAAAGCACAGATCATTCAGTCCTGACATGGGACAATACAAAAAGCTTCAAAGAGACAGGGTGTCAGGGCCCTTACCTATAGTGTTCAAGCTGCAACAGGCAAAACAAAGTGAGATTTCATGGAGGAAATATGTAGGAACTGAAGCAAGGAACACATCCAGTTCTGCTGTTCAGACCATAAACCTCTGAATTCTGCAGCGGGTTTGCCATACAGAAAAGTGCCTTCTGAAGAGTATGAGTGAAAGCTCAATGCTGTTAAAATCCAGGGAGTTTTGCCACTCATAATAGGATCTGAGAGTTCATTCCAGGTTTCTCCACAACCGAGCCCCTGCCTGTCTACAGGGGAAATACAACAAATGTGAACTCAAAGCTCAAATGACTTTCATACCACAGTGGTTATAAAACAGAACAGAGGGGATTAAAAATCAGCAGAATTAACTCCAGGTAACTTTAATGAGCTCTATTAATTATAGAAACAGTGAGAAACTCAGTATTGCTCCTTCCTGGAGTAGACAGAATAACAGTGTTTGCAGAAAAAATTAGCACCTTCTCAGAGGGGAGGGCAAAAGTCTAGGGAGAATGGCTGTGCATCACTTTCACTCTTCCTACCTCCCCTTACCCACAAAATCTGAAGTGGCTTTAAGTTCCTGTTATTTTTTTTCTTTTTAAATGCCAGTCAATATTTTTCTGCGTCTTTCTTGACCCTTCGTATTTTCAGAAAAGGAAGATGTACTTTTTGGAACCAGGGTGAAAACTGTGCTAACCTGCAGAATGCACACCTACACTAAGCTTTTGGAAATCGGGGCAGTCGTGCTGTGCCTGTGTGGTAGAAAGCACCTCAGAGCATTTGGCCCAGGGAACATATCTGATAGGGAAATAATTTCTCCCTTCTCCACTCAGAGAGCTTTATTGTGAAGGATCACTCCTAGGAAGGTAATCTGTCTTCTAGGGTAGCTAAACGTGAGCAATCCTACTGATTTTTCTTGGAGCTGAATGGGCTCATAAAGGCACATTTCTAGACATAATTTGCTACTCTCAGCTCTGATCAGTGCTTTCAAATACCTGAATTTCATCAAATCAAGAGTCCTTTTGAAGAGGAAATAGTCTTTACTAGTTCTGGCCTCATATCTGTCTGATCTTGAACAAATCACGCAGATTGGAACCTCCTGTTTTGTATTCTTTGGTCCATTTTCAGATGGCATCAATAAACTGACTTTCCAAGGTGTCGAACACCCACAGGGTAACACTCCCATACCTTAAAACCAGGACAGTATAGCTTCACTAAGCAGACACTGAGTTTGAAGGACTGCCCTATGTGCTCCATGTTGTGCACATCCTGAGGTTATTAGTGGTGAGCAAAGACATGCAAAACCAGGGTTCCCAAAACATGAACTTACTTCAGGAGTGTGAAGCTTGAAACAGATGCTGGGTCATGTCTGTGGAAGGCTTGCTAGGTTCAAGGTTAACATTAGCTTGCTAATGCTTTTGCAAGACTACCGAGTCTTGGAGGGAAAGCCCCTGGAAAGTGGTTATGCTTTAAATGTGACTGTACAACTTCTCTGGCTTTGGCTTTGTGTGTGCAATTGCTTTAGAATAGGAGGGTGGTTTTGACAGCTCAGTGTTGTATCACGAAGAATTGCAGCACGTGTATTACAGTTGGTTAGAAAATGTGGCAAATCTTACGGGTTATCAGCTTAAGTTATAACTGTTCTACTGTGGGATCTCTGACTTATGATACAGGCTCATGTGAAATCCTTCTAGAGACCTGATAAAAGAGCCTCTGCTCTGTGTTGGATAGAGATAGCTGTAAGCAAACCTGCAAAAATGACAAACGTGACGCGACGCCCCACACAAGGCTACATGCTTGGGGCAAAGTGGTTGGAAAACTGACCATTGGAAAAGGACCTGGGGGTGCTGGTCGACAGCTGACTGAAAGTGAGCCAGCAGTGTGGCCAGGTGGCCAAGATGGTCAATGGCATCCTGGCTTGTATCAGAAACAGTGTGGACAGCAGGACTAGGGAAGTGATTTTCCCTGTACTCGGCACTGGTGAGACCACACCTCAAGTATTGTGTCCAGTTTTGGGCACCTCACTGCAAGACTTTGAGGTGCTAGAGTGAGTCCAGAGAAGGGCAATGAAGCTGGTGAAGGTCTGGAGAACAAGTCATATGAGGAGCTGCTGAGGGAGCTGGGGTTGTTTAATCTGAAAAAAAGGAGGCTCAGGGGAGACCTTATTGCTCTTTAAAACCACCTGAAAGGAGCTTGTAGCCAGGTGCATGTTGGTCTCTTCTCCCAGGTAATTAGTGATAGGATGAGAATAAATGGGCTCAGGTTGTTGCACCAGGGAAGTTTCTGTTAGCTATTATGAAAAATTTCTTCATGGAAAGGGTTGTTAAGGATTGGAACAGGCTGCTGAGACAAGTGATGGAGTTACCATCCCTAGAAGTGTTCAAAAAATGTGTGGCTATGGCACTTGAGGACATGGTATGGTGGTAGTGCTGGGTTGACAGTTGGACTTGATGATCTTAGAGGTCTTTTTCAGCCTTAATGGTTGGAGGGTTGATGGTAAAGCAAACAATACAAGCTGTGCTGCTGGAGGGCTATAGGCTAGAGGATGGCAGCAGGTCCTTTGGTTGGTTGTTTCTGTTATCTTTCAGGGTTTGGTGAGGTGCCAGTCATTGTACAGGTGTTGGTACCTTATCTGGGAGTGGCTAAAAGACTTCATGCTCTTTACCATCAAAATCTTACTAAACTTACATAAAATTAGTATCATGTGTGTTACTTGCAATAAAAAAAACTGCCTTAGTGATGGGAATAAAAAAGGAGTGGAAATGAAGTGAGAATATTTTTGAACAGATAAAGAAGGCTCTTGGGAATTTTGAAAATTCAAATCTTTCCATGTGGGAAAAATTTATCTACTTCTAGTAAGAAAAAACAAACCCCAAACCAGAGTGAACTTCCTGCTCTGCCACATGTTCTGGCCCTAATCATACAAATCCTTTGCAGGTGCCTTCCCTCCCTCCCTCCTACTAATGTCAGCAGGGAAAAGCCTGAAGCTCCCTACAGCTCAGAAGAGCTCATCAGTGCCTGTGTTTGAATCTTCCTCAATTCAGCCAGCCCCACTATGGATTTAGCTTTAAGCATATGCTTAAAGTCCCATTGAGGCTTCATATTGGCACAAATGTAAGTACCACTGGGATTCTATCTTCTGCTAAATTTGTTTCTGGAGTACTTGGCTAAATGTGTGTGTCTGAATCGTGGTTTCTGAAAGAGCATGTTTATATAATGCAGTATCGTGGTTTCTGAAAGGAGGGTTCATAACATTTATTGGGGTACTGCAGGAGTCAGGTTAATCTTTGTGCATCCTTAAATTCTTTTATGAGTTGCTGCAAGACTCTGGGCTCAAAGACCCCTCAGAATACTGCTATGTAAAGACAATTATCCAAGAAGTCTTTTTATTTATTGTAGGCAAGGAGTTCACATCAGAAAATTATGCATTTAGGAAAGTAACAGAAAACCTAAATTTATGCAGCATGGCAGTTTTGAAGTAAGCAGGCAGTCTAGACACCTACAGCAGTTACATAAGGATTCATTAAGGACTTGATAATATTTCATTAAACAAGTGTTGTATATTAAAGTATTAAGATATAATATTAGCCATTTAGTTGCCTTGCAATGGAAAACAAACCACAAGAAGGTCTCTATCCTGTAGGAAAAAACATCAGAGTAGCCCTGCAAATTGCTTTACATGTGACACATCATGGGTATAAAAAGATGCTAGATAGGAGAAAGGAAGCAATTTTCAGGGCCTGTTTTAGTTTTAAAGCCAAACATATTTAAACTATATATTGTAACCTGGGATAGACCCACAACAGCTTATTTGTATGCATTCACACTGATTATGGCAGTTGTGTTCAGAGGCCTCCTGAAGGCAGAATTACACCCTCATTTTCAGAGCTGTTGGCTCTGTGAGCACGCATGGCTGCTCAGCAGCTGGAAATGAACATGCTTTAAGGGGGATGCTGATATTCAACTGCTGAGTAGTAACTAAAGCTAATGGTTACTCCTGTAAGGACTGCTCCCTGTGTGAAGCCTTGGGCAGGGAATGCTGAATAGTTTATCTCTGTCCTTTATAAGACACCAGCTTGTAGCATAAACCAAGCTTCATCCCAAGTGTAGGCATCTCTTCGGGCTACTGTGGCAAACATGTGCCATGTTAGGAACAAAATACCTTAAGCTACTGTGGTCTCCTACTTTCCACATGTAGAGAAAGTGAGGAAAATATAGGGCTTCTAGCTTACTTTTGCTGAGATTTGTGAAGACATCCTGAGAAAAAGCTGATAAAGTTGCTCCGTGGCACTCACTTCGTCCTGAAAATCTGTCCAGTTAAAAACCTATGGGGGAGGTTATATTCAGGCTATTGGGTTGGAAAATATTTTGCCCTAGGCATATAAATAAGAGAAGAGCCTTTGCTGTATATAGTTATTAAATATGAGATCCCATCTCTGCTGTCTCCAGGGGATTCAAAGTCCAGTTTTGTTTGGTTTTTTTCAGTATTGACCCATATCTAATACCAATTCCTGTCATGTGGTCTATTTTCCCCGGTAGTGATGAGGAGAGGCTAATGAAATGTTAAACAATTCATCATGTTTGGGGCAGCCTAGGGTTTTTTGATTTCTGTGAGGGTTTTTTTTGTTAAACTCTGAGTCAGTTCAAAATCTTCAAGTGCTGCCGTGTGTGTTGTACCTAGTGACATGTGTGACTGCCAAACACAAACAACTGAAGGGCACAGAGAAATCTGCAGACGAGGCCTGCTGTTTTTGTTTCATTCACATACGTGGAATTGCCTGTCTTATGCAGAGGTTTGGAAAGGCTTGTCCTGTGTATGTCACCAAATGCTGTGTTTGTTTCTCAGTCAAACAAATTTTTGAAAGTCGAGTTGTAAGTTTGGAATAAGACAGCTGTGGGCTGTGGTGATGTTTGGAGGGATTGTGGGCTTAGCTTGCTCTCCAAATTCCTTCTGTGTTCCTTTGAAAAGACAAACATCTAGAGAGAGTTACATATACACAATATACACTTAATTCCATTTAAAAAATAAAATAAAATAAAAAAACCAGAAAGACCCCAACAAAATCAAGCCACCAGGAAATACAAGTAAAAAGCAACCTCTCTTTCTGGCTTTGGAATTCCACTAAGCAATTGAGAAGAATAGCAGCCTTTTACATAGGGCTTTTCTCAGTAGGTCTTGTAATACTGTATGAAAAAAAAATCGGTGTCATCAACTTTTATTTTTAGGTAGAGAAACTGAGGCAGTGCAAATGTTTCCCCTACCAGGTCGTATGCATAGCTGGCTGTGGGGGCAAGAGATAAAGTGACTGTAGCTATCAGTCATTTGGCTGCCAGAAGGGACATCATGGCCTGCAAACAAGAGTGCTCACTGTCAGTAAGTTATTTTGATTTATATTAGCAGTCCCAAACAAAATCAAACCAAAAATTAAATCCAAGCCCTCAATACGGAGAAATTGTGGGATCACTGCACTGTGATACACTTCTGCTAGGGAATGGATATGCTGAAATCTTCTAGGTTATACATGTGTATGAAATTAGATCAATGCAGTGGTGTGAATGTCCTTAAAATAAATACTTTTGATGGGGTGAAAAACTGAAGTGTATCTTAGGTTTTGGCAATGAGTTTCTTGAAATGGTGGAAACATTTATGTTATTATTACTATAGCTCTTGTAAGATGCTTTTCATCAGTGTTTCAGTGTAAAAGTGTTCTGTAAAGTGCTTACGCAGATTGTAATATTGATTACAATCAAAGTCTCTCTTTTGAAGTTGATTTAAGCCATGCCAAATATGATAAGAGACTGTTACTTTGTGATTTATGCACATTTTTGGATGTCTGACATCAGCTGTAGCTGTTTAAGAAATTGATCTTAAGAGTACACAAATGCTTTATATGACTCTCAGCCACAGTCTGGATAACTTAGTATTAACTTATTGTTGTTTTCATTTTGTACTAATGGAGATAAAGTTGTATTGGATTGAATATACAAACAACTTGAGTAGACAGGTCTATTGTTTAGATGTATGGAAGTATTGGTACATTTTTAATTTCCCTTCATACATCTTCTGAACTAATGCCACGCATATGTATGTACATTTAAAGCCCAATGTAGGTTGTGTTTAAAACTGCTGGGTAAGCAAATGAGGATGGCAACATTCAATTCTATACAAGATGTCCCTCAGACACAATTAAATCTGATTTTTCTTGCAGACAAATTAATAATTCATGGAGTTTAGGTGTAATCAGGTTATGAGCTTTCTGAAATTCTCAGATGATGCACAGATGATGTGCAAAGGTTAATCTTTGTATTAAAAGGAGAAAAGCTCAAATAGTTGTATCTCCAACATGAAAATCCAGGTTGCCTAGGATACCATATTAAAGAGGCACAAAGTTCAGGATATGAATACATCCTCTTTTTGCAAACACGACCTAGTATTTGTTTAGTCTAATAGATGTATGGATTTTGTCTGAATAACTCTTTATTTTCTCTTGAAAAACATGACATACAACGGGGAGAAAGGGGTGGGGTTGGGGAGAGCTGAAGACGTAAGGTAGAGTGATGGGAAATTGGAACTGAAAAGCAGAAACGGCAAACCCTCAAGAAGGCAGAAGGAGAAAGAGAGAGAAAACGATGAGGCTGGGAGGAGGAGCAGATGCCTGGCAGGTTTAAAGAAACCCGATGTAGATAAAGAGGAATTAAACTTATCAGCCGGCTGTATGCACGTAGCAAACAACGAGCCTCAAAGGGCTGACGGCGTTTTCTTTCCCCCTCTCCGCCCTCGTACTGCCGGGTGTTCCGAAAAGGCTGCTGTGGGTTTCGCCGCCGCATCCCGAGGCGGGCACGATGGGGACCGATCGCGTCCCGAGGCGGGGGGGGGAGCACCGGCACCGCCCCCATCCCGGGGGCCGCTTGGTGGGAGCCGCAGCAGCTTGGGGGAGCTCTTCGCATGTCGGAAAAACACAAACCCGGGCGGGGAGGGGGGTCAGCTGCCTCTCAGGAGAGACCTATCGGGTGTAGCGGGTCATTACCAGCTGTTACCGCAGCACCCGTGTGCTGTCCGTAGCCAGAATCCCCGGTTGGTCCTTCTCTCTCCAAGGGCATCTTAATTGGGGTTCTCTGCTGTACTGTGCTTCACCCAGTATCTCTGCTTCCTTTTGTTCTCTCCCTCGCTGCTCTTAGAAATCGTACACACTTTGGGAACATCCTTTCACCAGATTGTATTGCTAAATATACTTGAGTCCCCAGTGAAAATGATATCAGTGTGTTTGCTCAGCTAAGCAACAAATTGATCTTCCTTTTATTAGAAATGCATAACATGAAAGGAATAATACAATTTGTTCCTGTGTGTATTATCTTTGGGATACTTACTTGAAATAGCAGCATGCTTAGTATCTTAACAGAGGGGAAAATGGGCTTTGCAGTAGTAAATCTCAGTGCACAGCTCTGACAGCTATGTGTTGCAGAAATCCCACTTTTTTTTTTAACATGCCACACAAATTTGCAGTTGTTCAGGAGCTGTGCCATGAGAAATACCAGTGCAACCCTGTCTGGGATCTCCAGCTGTGCATGGAAACCTTACCTTGAAATTTATCTGGCCTCGTTTGTCTGTATGTAGGAACATATGGACATTAATCCCTGGAGGGAGTGATGCTCAGGCTTTCCCGCAAACTGGCTTTAGAGGGTTCCCTGTTCTGTGTACAGATGTTATGAGTGCCAACATGACATCCTGTCTTCCTCTGACATCCAACAGACTAGGAGCCCAGAGACTGCAGCTGAGAGTGCTTTTAACCATCTAGTCTCCAATATGATTTTATATAAATAATTTACTTTTGCTGACTTTGTTGACAGATTGAGTGTGTCCACCACTGTCTTCTGTTTCAAACATAAACATATTTTTAGGATAGTCATTATTTCTGCCTGCAGACTCTTGCTGACTGTATCTGGCAGCACTCAGCAATGGCTGCTCATCAGAGTGCTGTTCACAGTGCTTAGAGCTGTGTTTGCACTTGGCATATTTGCCTGAGTCAGCTGAACTCTGCAGAGAGGAGCTCTGTCATCAAGGGTCTTCCCTAATTTTCATGCAATGCACCTGTATTGATTCAGTCCATCTTCATGACAACTTCTTACTGAAAAGTGGTGTCTCAAGCCCCCTTTCTGACTACATAATTTCCTGGGTGTATGTTTGGATAAAAAAGGGTTGAGAAAGGACAACCCTTTGCTTTGTAGTTTGGTAATTTATTACTCAAACAGGCTTTTTAATTTATTAAGTTTCTTAAACTACTTTTGGGTCACCTAAAACATCTTGTTTTCTATCCATGTGATGAGTTTTTTTAATAATGAGACCAGATTTTTGAGCATGTATTGCTATTTGGAGTAAAGCTTACTGCTTTCACCCTGGCCAAACAGAGTCGTATGAATGTTCAGTGTAATGCTGGTATCTGGAGAAAATAGGAGGGCTAAATGCATTTTTCATAGGCTTTGTTTTTTGTGCTCGCTGGATGGGTATTTTATGTCAGAAAAATACAAAATGCTGCATCCATTAGAAACGTGGCTGAAGGCTCCTCTGCAAGATGTCATTCACATTAGTGTTGTAGTTGCTTCTTTCTGACACAATACCATTGTACCTACTAAAAACAGTCCCTGGATTTTTTTTATTTTGTATATTGTAGATTTATAGAAATGTGGGTGTGTTTTTTGTTGTTTGTTTGTTTCTTTTAGTTCACGATACCCAGGATGCCAGTGTTGAAGTATAGCACAGTCATTCTCTGAAATTATAGGCCTAAAGTTTAGGCTTACCCTGAGCCTGGGAAAGGCTGAGTGTTGAAAAATCAGGCTGAACACAGCCTGTGAGACTTATTTGGTTGACTCATCTTGATGACCCAGGAACCACAGCTGTCCCTCCAGCTTGACCTTGCACTGTTTAACACTGAAATGTGATAAATACCTTGTCTTGTGATGTTATCTTTCTCTTATGGTCCTGCGAACTGCAGCCAGCCCAAAACTCATTTGATGGCATTGTGTCAGAGGTGGTTTGTGCACAGCATCTCATCCCAGGGGACTGCTTCCAGTGTGTCTGCTCACCTTGAGAGGCAGTGGCTGCACTGGCAGCTGCAGTATGTGGTGGAGGGCTGAGAGATGGCAGGGTTGCTCAGACCAGCTGCTCACTGGGGTGTTGTGGGTGTTCTGGAGCTTCTGTGTGCTCTAATGATCTGCACTGGAAATGTCTGTCCTTCTTCACAATCTACTTTAATTGGGGAGGAAAATGTCAGTAGGGGCTGGTTTAAAAAAAACCAACCAAACAAACAGGTATTATGAAATAACAGGCATGAAACTGCTCTCTTATATATGTTTTCAAATACTGGTATTTTATAATAGGCCAGTGTTAAAACGGAGACTTTTCTTCATATAGGTGATTCAGGACAATTCAGTAAATTGCCCAGTGCTTCTAATCCAGGAAGGTGTCAGTCATAGGTATAAAAGACTTATCTATTTGAGCAATGCTAGTGTATATTTTGGATCACTTTCATTTTCTACATCTGTCTGTTTGTGCCAGGGCCTTCCTGGTTACTTCTCTAGGGTCTTGTGTGGTCCTTCTAAGCTTATTCATCATTAATGATTCTTTTCCTGATCATGTGGAAATTCTGTGTTTTAATGGCCTGGTGCCTCACTGTCACTGCTATTCCATGACTAGTTGGTTCAGCTCAGCAGCTGTAATGAGTAAGGCACAGAAGGTGTTAGCCTGTTGAGTATCTCATACTATTGCAAGAAGTCATCTTGCATCTGTGCTGCTCCTGCTTTCTACCATGTAGGTGAAACCACAGGGAAAGCCGGAGATCAAAATTTTGTTTCCCATTGCATTCATGCTGAATGACATTAGCCTGATATCTTGCAGGAGAAAGTACCTCAAATGAGCATGTCATGTAATCTGTTCATAAAGGCATATGATAGGGTTACAACAGCAGAAAGAACTGAAAGCTCCCTGCAGTAGTATAGCTTTCCTGTTGGTAGATATTTACTATAAATGAGCGTGCAGGCAGGGAACAACTTTTCAGTTTCTTTCTGGAGAGGAGTGTTAAATTTTTGTTTTGTAACAAATTTTTCTGACTTGCAGGAAATAAATTTCTTTGCTTACAAAACAAACACACCTCCTCTATGGAATTAGATTATAAATATCTAAGATGGAAACACCTTTGAAGACTGAATTAATCAGGTTCCTAGCTGGATTTTTCCATTTTAATTTTGTTTCTTAGAAAGATGCATCACAAATACCCCTTTGGCTGCTGTTATGGGGTGGAGTAGTAGTTTGGCAGGAAAGGCAATGGAGAGAAGACAGAGAAGAATATTGAGATTGCAAAGCCAAGAATGCTAAAGGGAGGAAACTTTGTCTTCTCAGACCTCATGTGTGTCATGAAGTGTTTCTGTACTAGTCATGTTCCAATGTAAATGGATAAGTAATTTATTTAATATTCCTTTTTGTTTTCCACATTCAGTTGCAATTCAAGGCCTTTCTGTGTTGCATGTCTGTGCCCTAGTGAAAATAAATTTTCATCTTCTCCCAAGATGCTGGAGAGAGAGTTGCACAAATGCTATTGTATGTGTCTTCAATGAAACAACATGGTCCTGTTTTGCATCCAGGAGACTCACAGGCCAGCATTATTTTGCCATGTTAGGGTGCTGAGCTTTAGATGTCCACAGTGTTATAAGTTAGACATTACTCCGAAAATGTAACACCTAGCAAGTGCGTTTGACCATTCCTCTGTCATGTGGGTACCTAAGCAGGGCTCACATGAATCTACTCCCCCATTCATTAACCAGTTTCTAAGTCTAGTTAGCAAGAGAATGGAGCCACTTCTTAGTTACACAGGAGCTCTGTTGAAAAGAGATATTGATATAATAAGAGTTGTGGTATCATGCATATGCACTAAGGGACTTTGTCATCTTTTATTGTTGGGCTTCAGCTCAGATGCTCATTTAAGACTGTTGATCTGGAGAGAATTTCCAAAAATTAAAAAAAAACCCAAAACCATAAAAATCCCTAAACCAAAACAAGGTACAAGCTGTTTGTTCTTGCCCCATGGTCATGTTGTGAGTAAAGAGATGTTTGAACAACAAACAGGATATTGAATTGTTCTATTTGACTCCAACTAAAGGAAGATAAAATATAGTCCCTTCCTCCCAGTAGGTTTCTCATTTATTTCCAGTAGAAGAAAGTAGAGACTTGGTGGTCCTAAATTCAGCTGCAGACTTTGGAAAGGAGTGTGTCCAAGTGGTTAGATCTTTATCGTATCATAAGTTGTCCCTCTGTATCCTGTCTCCAATGGTCCTTCAGGAGTTGAGATGGTCTGCTTTTCTGTATGTCACCTGGCACAAACGTCCGTGTGAAGTTGCCCTTGGCTTGTTTGCTCAGTCAGCTTCTGTCTCCATGGCAAGAGTGTCCTTGTACTAACCCCACTCAATGCTAGGCTGCCTGACCATGAGCTTTAGCACATAAGGTGTTTGCAAACCTATTTTTCCCTGATAGTATGTATAAAATACCATTTGTAAATGAAATGGGATCATGTGTGTTCGAGGAGTTCTGGTTCTGGAGCTTGAGGTAGGCGGAGAAAACATTCTGTTCTCAACTGAAAGGAGGAAAAGGCAAACCTGGAAGATGGATTACAGCCCAGGAAAGCAATCAAGACCAGTGAAGTTAAGGGAGAGACTCCACCAAATGTGGTAGGGTTAATGAAATGTAAGGAGAAAGCTGCCAGGAGTTTTGAGCCTGAGGAAATACTGAGGATGATACAGCCACATCATTGCTCCTTCTCTTTCAAAAGTAGCCTAGGACTGGATCTTGAACTCAGGAGCTCAGACGAACACCTTGGAGAGAGCTAGAAAGTATGTGGAGGTTGTGACCAGTGTTTGTTCATATCTGAATTTCTTTGGAAGGCCAGTCCACTGGTTGCACCAAGCTGTCCTTGAAGTTACCTACACCTGAAGTAACTCCTAACGTCATGGCAACTGAATAAGGGAAGGAAGGGAAGGGACCACATTCCTTAGGGTGCCACGTGGGATTTTACATTCCTTCCTAACTTTTGCTGTCATAAAGCCAGGACACGATTGCTCTCACTCCTAGGAGAAATACATCACTAGGGAGATGCTTCCCTTGCCTGGGACTGGTTTGTAAGAGAGTGCCTTTGTTTCTAGGTCTGTTTTTATTACCAGGTATTCTGCATGCCTATGGAACCCAGAAAAAGAATTGCTTATTGCCTGTGAAACAAGATACTGTAAAATAAAAAAAAATAAAAAAAAATCTTTTTCTTTCTCTTCATGAGATGTTCGTTAAAAAAAAAAAAGGTAAATCCATGCTTCTTTTCCAGGTATTTTAGTTCTCTTTCAGTGCCCATGGAAATTGATGACTACACTTTAAACTAGAGACCCACTGAAGCCTGAACTGATTTTTTTCTTTTAAGAAAAGTGATGAAAACTCTTCATAACCAAATTGATTTTAGATGTGCTGATTTCTCTTAGAGAAGGGGACTATACTATACTTTCAGTGTATCTATCATGTCTGTTGTTTGATGCAGACTCTTGCAAGTTACTGGAATTGTGAGGCAAGGGTGAAGCTGGCTTTTGAGCCCCAAAACTTGTGCACCTCAGGTGGGAGGCAGACATCATCTTCTGCAGATGATAGGGAGGGAGGAACCAAAGAGGGCAGAGAGAGGCTGCTGCAAAAAGTAATTCAGAGCAAGAGTCCAGCTTAGATGTGCCAAATCATGCTCTAGAAGAGCTTCTTGTTCTGTCTTCCCTCCCATTCCCTTGGAAACATTTCCTGGCTCCTTTATTTGATTTGGGTACTTGCAAAGTTATCTTCTAGATCCCGTAGAAAGAACTTGCAAGTATTGCTGTGTGGCAGCACCTGGAATCTCCATCTTTTCCTCTGTCCGTCTGCATTGAAGTTCCTCATCACACAAATATATCGGACTGTGTTCTTTTTTTATTCTACAAATGTCTGTTCCCATTGCTGAACTGTCAGGACAGTTTCTGTGCAATAATATTGTGAAAGGTTGTAAAAATGATCTAGATTAACTTTGCCAGCCCTTGTGTCTGGTTTCCTTGTCCAGCAATGCTGGGTTCTGGCTGTAGAAACTGCATGAGCCATTGGGGCAGACATCTCTTCCTGCTCAGCCTTTGTGCTTGCACTACCCACAGCCCGATTTTTTTTTTTTTTTTTTTTTTTAAATTTTCTGGGTTTTTTAGCTTCTTTCAGTAGTTCTCACTGATAATCCTAGTATCTCTTGGTTGCTGGGGTTTTTTTAAATTTATTTTAAAGAAAGATGTGAGTTTTAGTGCATAACACATGAAATAAGATGTTTATATATGAAATAATATTCAATTTCTCAGTATATAATCCATGGAGGGAAGAAAGTGGTTGACAGGGAGCATGATAGAAACACAGATTCTGATAACCTCACCATAAGCACATGGACAAAGAATAGGAATGTATTATTGATGTGAGCTCCCTTCATGGCATTTTCATGGCATTTTCCCAGCCTCCATGAATTGCCTGGTTTTTGTTGGAAAGTTTATTTTTCCATGTTATCCTTCATGTTTGCTCTTTGATCTTATTACAAAATTTGCTAATACAGCAGAAATGGCTTTAGATTTCTTCTTCTTTTTTTTTTTTTTTTTTTTACTTGTGGTTTAATTTCCAGACAGTGATATGTTGGGACTACAAGGCTGTTCAATCCAAATACAAGCTACTGTAGTTCACACCCATACTTGAAATCCTTTTCACTAGTATTACATTCTTCATCTTATTAGAATCACAGCAAGGTAAAGAGAATCTTCGTTTTTTCACTATTTTGGCTGCAACAATATAATATATGAGCAATAACATGCAGCAAGGCTTATGTTTATTGAAGACAATTCGAATCACCCATAATTAAAAGAATATAGGATGGGTGCCTGATTCCTACCAAGTCCCAGAGTTAGGAAGAATAAGAACACAAGACTTTCTGTAGCATACTCAGAAAAAGCATGTAACCTTGAGTTCATGCAGATGCCAATACTATTTGTGAGGCAGAACAGGCTGAATTGAAGGGACATTTTAGTACTGAAGGATCTGAGGCCATATTCTGTATGGACTACAGTGTTTGAGGTATAGTGGTTGCTGTGTGGCCATAGCGAGCAGAGCAGGTGAAGCTGGAGATGTGCATGATGCCAGAAGCATGGAGCTGACAGCCCATGCCATCACATCCTTTTCTTTTGATTACCCTTTTTCTCTCCTCTACCCTTAAATTACTTCAG
This sequence comes from Manacus vitellinus, assembly GCF_001715985.3. NCBI lineage: Eukaryota > Metazoa > Chordata > Aves > Passeriformes > Pipridae > Manacus > Manacus vitellinus. Next base: position 7,026 of record NW_021940754.1, on the reverse strand, counting down.
CAGAGAATGAGGGTTTTGTAGTCTTTATTTAAGCAGCTAGATAGTCTTCTTTGAAAGGAAAGACAGGAAATCCACATTAGTGGCTGCATGGTGTGGGAAGAGGAATTTCAAGAGGAAGGTTTGCCTTTCAGTAGACACCAGAAGGTGGAATTGCTGCTGCAGAGAAGCCGAACATTAAAAAAGGCTCTTACTGTTGTGCAAAAGTGATAAATGGGGTGGGGAAAAGGAGAATGAGAGTGATATTAATTATGTATGACCTAGTGAGAATAAGAGTTTAATACTGCTGGGGAGAGGAGGAGCTTGGGTACACTTCTTTGAAGCTGGGCTCAGATGCCAGTTTTATCATAACTCTAGACCAGTTGCATGGGACACAGGTGCTCTCCTATGTTGCCTTCTCACGAATGCTGCTCTGCGTGCAGCATAAGAGAGTTAGAGAGTGAATTGGTTGTAAACTCTTGCTATGTAAAATATATGTGTAAAACCTTTAAATTGCAGGTTATCAGTGAAGTGTAGTCATTGCTTTTAATGAGTTGACATTAAATAATAGAAGCACTATACAAAAGTAGTACTGGAACAGATATGTGTTCTAAAGGTTGGCAAATAATGACTTTGCAGAGCTGATCTATGCAGTTAGGGCTGTAAGAAGCAGGTATATTTTGCATGTGATATGGACATACTCATAACTTTTCTGGGTCATTTACTAAAGGAGATTGAATTTCCCTGTTAATAGTATTTTTGGAAGTAGGTAAATAAGCCAGTGGCAAAGCAGTGTTATGATTTGAGAGGAGATGACTAAGTATGTGTGTGCATCAAAGCTTTATTCCAAGACTTAAAAGAAATTTGAATTCAGTGTACAATAGGCATTGTTCTTCAATCTTTATACACTGAAGCCTGTGACCCTAGAACAGAACCTGTTTGGTAGATACTGTGGGATAAAAGTATCTCTTTTGTTCTCTAGTTGTAAAGAATTTATATTGCAGTTCACCTAAGAGCATTTGTGAAATGACAAGATTAATTTCTTGATATGTTTAATCAATACACTGTACAGAAACCCTGAGAGTGTTTAAAAAAAAAAACAACAAACAACCCCCCAACCCCACCAAACCACCCAAACACCTGACTGAAATTAAAAAGCCAAGGTGGAGATTCATACAAGCGGATTGGTAATTTGTTGCCTCTGTGCTGGTGGTGTGTTTTATGTGTGTTTGTTGAGAGTGTGCTGATTTAGGGAACTTGCATTTTAGATCTGTAAATATAGAAGCATACTTTTACCTGGTATAACTTCATTAAAAATCTTCTCCACACCTAGCATGACTGAATGTAAAACCCTGAGATAATTTTTTTTGTGCTCACAAACAAGAAAAGCGGACATTAAATTGGCATGTTATTTGTTTGCATTATCTAGGGTCTCTGAAGCAATTACTTTTGCATATGTTAGCAAGTTTGGAAGTCTTTCTGTTCGCATCTTTATAGGGTAGAGACAATGGCCGCAAGGATTGGTCCTTGATGCAGCTGAATTAGTACACAACGGACAGGATCAGGCCTCTGCTGATGTCTGTAGTGAACACACAAGATTTTTTTTCAGTATTAAAAGTTACTCTATTTCCACTGCTGGCCCTTTGTCCTCATTTATCTGGCAATAAGGTTTGTGCTTTAGTATTGTCTATTGCAGCCTCCAGGAATTTGATATTAATTTCACCTGGGTAGTTTCACTACCTAGGCTGGTAACACTTCGTTATAACTGCTGTGATGTTTTTCCCTTTGGTCCAGAGATTATTTTGGCTATTTTCTCAACACCAGAAAAGCTTTATTTGATAAGTGGCTGATAACGAAATAGATACTGCATTTGGGCCATCATGTGTATGGTCCAGAAATTCTTCTGCCTGTTCTCATTTCTTCCTTGCAGTACACAGCAGGTAGAGCATTTAGCCAGAGAAGGCAGTCCTGGGATTTAATTTTCTTTCTGCTGGAGGACTTTGAATGCATGTTTTCCACTTCTGTGTGAACCTGGCCATAAGGAGTCTCATTTTCCCTCTCTTGACAAAAAGAGCTCTTTCTGCAGGATGCTTGAGTACCAGTTGCTCCAAATAGCAAGAGAATCACCACATAACTGAATCATTCAGGTGCTCCCTAGGGAAAGGAAAGCCTTGGGTCCCATTTGTCAGTGTGCTTACTGATGAATGGGTGAGTGTATGGAAATAGGCCACAGGTCTCCCATCCTCCCTAGTAAGGACTGCAATCACCAGGCATCAGAGTCGGGTTTGCTCTCTCTATGAGAGAGGAACTGAAGCTCTGTGTCTCCCATCCTTGGTGAGCACAGCAAGGACTGGCTCCTGGATGAAGTGATAGCTAAAGTGTGTGAGGAGAGAGAGCATTCAATCTTTATCGTTGATGCTTTAGTTTGAGGATTAATAACAGAAGTGAGAAAACGAGGAAAAAAAAAATCTAATATGGATAAAAACAGGAATGGTAGGAAGGCACTGTAGGCAGATATATGCAATAGCCCTCTGATGCTTTCTGCCCTGCAACAGGGCCACATGCTCTCATTTGAAATGATGATCTTTGTTCTGAGTTCCAGATGGAAAAAGCCAAGAAGCAAGCAGTGTGCAATCAACTGAGAAGAGCTACAGTTTGCATCTGCAGAGGTTGTGTGCACAGGCAAATATGTAGACATTGGTATTTCATTAAATCAAGAACAGTGTCTGTATGGACACTTTAATTACAGACATGATTTAAGTTAGAGGGTTGTTTTTTTTTTGAGGAAGGAGTTCTCTTAGTGTTTGCTGCTGTGAGCACACAAGAATACAGGCAGCCTTTCAGGAGAGAGAAAGTTTAGAGGAGTGTTCCTACAACTATTTCACAAAAGTGAAGCAAACCCTGGGGCAGTGGAAAAGAGCTACAAGGCTGTAACATCCTGTATCCTACCGGAGATGTGACCTCAGTTCCCTCAGATAAAGGAAGAAGATATGATTCTTGCATGCCCAATAAATGGGGGTGATGGTCTGACTTGAGTAAGGGATTTGTGGCTGTGGATCCCACACAGAGGTGGTTGCTTCCCTAACTCTGATCCTTGTGCCACTTCTATCTTGATGAACAGCCAAGGTAGCTCATTTGCCAAGTTTTGTGGATCTCACACACAGACAACCAACTGTACGTCCTGGCACCTGCAGTGCATTTAGTCCTCTTTCCAGTTGTGGTGAACACTGCTCTGGCAGTGCAGCAGCATTTTGTCCTCAGCTGCTGCTTTTTCTTGAGCATAGAGTGCTGACAGAGGGAGAATCAGCCTCTAGAGCCATATTTGCGGGTCTAAACTAATTTGCAAGTTGATTCAGGAAATTTGTAGAATCACTGCTTTCCCTCTAAGTACCTGTTTGCAGGATTTGCTGGATTCTGGTGTTTGGCAGCCCAGAAATGAATCTCCCTGTGGTGTACAGGTGGGACCAGCTCTTGGGTGACTTTTCAGCTTCGGGTAAAATTCAAGTTGTGAAGAAAGAGTATTCTTAAGGTGAAAAGTTAAACAGAAGCAAAACTTGATAGGAAGAAACAGCTTGTTTAGCTGAGACCTAGTGCAGCTTTCCCAAGCTAGTTGTACTTTGTGCTCATGCTGTGACCCTGCTGCTGCTGCCATCTCACACTTTAAAGCCATGTGTTTGATTCCTTTACCTGGCTGAAAGCCAGGTGTAGTGTGTTCCTCAAAGAAGACTGCTGTGGTCACAGCTGAAGCCCTGACTGTGCCACCAGCCTGATGGTGCAGAGCAGCAGGATGTGTTTGCTCATTTTTGAACTTTCCTAGGAAGAATCCTGCGAAGGCCCCAGTCTCTTGCCTCTGGATGCTGCATGTAATTGTTGTCCATGTGGATGCCTGGAAGAGAGGTGGGGGATGGGAGGAAAGGAAGTCCAGGAGGTGGCTGGAGTTGAAGCTTCCTGCACATATGTGCAAGCAATGGGGAAGGCTTGCCTCGCTTCCTTCAGCCCATCAGACTGCATTTTGCAACCTAAGAGAGAAGTCTTGGCTCACCCTTCTGCCCGTGCTCTCCAAAGAGTTCAGCACCTTGATTTTTTTTTTATTTTTTTTTTTTAGGGAGCTTCACTGTATCTCACTTTAGCAGTGCTTCAGCATCAAGGTTTTATTAGAGTGCATCACCAGATAACCCTGGTGAAGTGCATCAGTGTGTGGCCCTGGAGGAGCTCTTCGCTACCCAGCTTTTTGGGGGTGATTTCTCTTGTTGGCATTCATTGAATATTCCTGTATTCCTTTTTTTCTGGAGTGCTTCACCGCCTGGCATTATTTTAGAGTCTGTCAGGGCACTGCCTAAGAGGAACCCATCACTGTGCTGCCCCAGAGGAGCATATCATGGCACTGTGCAGCTCTTGTGGGAGCCCCTCATGGGGCCATGCTGTTGTATGCCATGGCATTGTATGGTATGGTGTTGTATTGTGTGTATTTAATGGTATGAGATGTATTGCATTATGAATATTGTGTGTATTGCATTGGGTGTTGCACATATTGACTTCTGTGTTTGATATATTACCCGTTGTCTTGTATGTATTGATTCTTACTGCTTTTTAGTTTGTTGTATTTTATGACACGTATGGTATGGTTTAGTACTGAATCATGTGGTATAGCAATATGTTATGCTGTATAGTATTTTTTTCAAATTTTGTATCATGCTGCCATGGAGGAGCACTTCATCACTGCATTGTATGGTCTGGTGTTGATTCTGTGGTATGGAATGTATTTTGTTTTGTATGTGTTTTCCTTTTTTTTAGTGCTTACCTTTCACTGTCTAATAGGTATTGTAGTGTTGTATTTTTTGTAGGGTGTGGTATATAATCTGTTTGGTCTTCATTGTATTGCGTTTTTTGGAGTATATTGTAGTTTGTATTGGGTTGTATTTAGTGGTGTCAAACAGGAAGGTGATAGTCTGGCATCAGAGAGGGTGAAGAAAGCCTGGCCTCATAGAGGAAGATGAAATTCTGGCCTCATAGAAAAAGGATAAAATTTGGAACAGAGACAGCAAGGAGTCTCACAGTAGAGGTAAGAGGGAGTCTGACGTGATGAAGGAAGGAGAGTGTCCGGTATCAAAAAGGAAGGGGAGAGTCTTACATCAGAGCAGGTGAAGAGAACCTGTAATCAAAGAGGAAGAAAGGAAGGAGGCTGTAATCAATGTCATAATCCATCTTTAATTCTATGTAGAGGTAAGAGGGAGCCTGAAATCATAGTGAAGGAGGGAGTCTGGCATCACTGAGGAAGGAAGGAAGGAACCTGGTGTTGTAGAGGTGAGAGGGAGCCTGGCATCATGGAAAAAGTACAAAATCTAGAATAGAGAAAGGAAGCAGCCTTATTGTAGAGATAAGAGGGAGTTGCTTGATGAAGGAAGGAGAGGGTCTGGCATCAGAGAGGTGAGAGGGAGCCCAGCATCATGACGGTAAGAGGAATTCTGGCATCACAGAGAATGGAAGGTGTCTGGCATGATAGAGGAAATGGAGAGTCAGGCATCCAAAAGGAAGGAGGGAGTCTCGTGATACAGGTAAGAGAGAGTCTTGTATCAGAGAGGAAGAAGAGAACCTAGCATAATTAGGGAAGGAAGGAAGGAGTCTGACATCAGAGAGGAAGAAGGGAGTGTTGCATCACAAAGGCAGGAAGGGAGTCTTGCGTCCAAGAGGCATCAGAGGGGGTGAAGAGAATCTGGCATAATTGGGGAGGCAAGGAAGGAAGGAGTGGGTCATCACAGAAATAAGAGAGATTCTGGCATCATGAGGGAAGGAGAGAGTCTGACATTAAAGAAGAAGGAGAGAGTCTTACATCAGAGAGGGTGAAGAGAGCCTGCTGTCATTGAGGAGGGAAAGAAGGAGCCTGTCGTTATCAAGAAAGGTGGGATTCTGGCATGAAAGAGGATGAGAGTTTGGCATCATGAAGAAGAGAGTCTTATCATAGAGGTAAGAGGGAATCTGACATCCAAAGGAAGGGAATTATCTGATGTCATAGAGAGAGAAAAGAGTCCATAATCACGGAAGTTAGGAGGAAGGCTGGAATCACAGAGGAACGAAAGGAGTCTCATCACAGAGGTAAGAAATGGTCTTGCATCATAGAGGATGGTAGTCATCTGACATGAGAGAGGGTGGGGGGGTGGATGTGCTTTATGAGGATAGAGGCTTTAGGATGTTCATGGGGTTTATGAGGACATTGTCTTTATGATGAGAGCCTCTTTCTGAGGTTTATGGGCTTTACGAAGACAGTGCATTTATGAGACCTGCATCATTATGAGGTGGATGGTGTTTATGATGACAGAGCTTTGTGAAGCACAGCTTTATGAGGTTTATGGGCTTTATAAGGATAGTACCTTTATAAAGCCTGAACCATTATGAAATGTATGGGCTTTATGAGGACAGAGACTTTATGACATTTCTGGGGTTTATGAGGACATCGTCTTTATGATGGGAGCCCCTTTATGAGGTTTATGGACTTTATGAGGACAGTACCTTAATGAGGGCTGCACCATTATGCGATATATGGGGTTTATGAGGTCAGTGCTTTTATGAGGCCGGCACCAAAATAAAGTTGCTGATCTTTGAGGTCAGTGCTTTTACAAGAATTGCACCATTATGAGATATTAGGGATTTATGACGTCAGTGCTTCTTTGAGGCGCGCACCATTATGAGTTGTCTGCGCTTTATGAGGTCAGTACCATGATGAGGTCTGCACCATTATGACATGTCTGGGCTTTATGAGGTCAGTGCCATGATGAGGTCTGCGCCATTATGACGTGTCTGGGCTTTATGAGGTCACTGTGATGATGAGGTCTGCACCATTATGACATGTCTGGGCTTTATGAGGTCAGTGCCATGATGAGGTCTGCACCATTATGACGTGTCTGGGCTTTATGAGGTCACTGTGATGATGAGGCCTGCACCATTATGACGTGTCTGGGCTTTATGAGGTCAGTCTGATGATGAGGCCTGCACCATTATGACGTGTCTGGGCTTTATGAGGTCAGTCTGATGATGAGGCCTGCACCATTATGA
>NW_021940753.1:0-4169 GCF_001715985.3 Manacus vitellinus | reverse complement strand
CAGAAGGTCCCCCCTGAGCCTCCTTTTCTCCAGGCTGAGCAATGTGAGCACGAAAAAAATCAAAGGCAAAACGTCCTTTTTACACCACGATGCAGAAAAATGATATTTTCTGTTAATATTTTCACGATCTGAAACGTTCAGAAACAGAATTTTCGGATGGATATTCAGAATGTGGTTGCTGCTCCTGTCACCTGCAGTGTGCAGAGTCTTATGGGAGAAGAGAATAATGTTTTTAATGAGTAAATAGTGGTAGAAAATCACTTCAGTTTAGAACTTTCTGGAGTTGCCTGAGACTCTGGTGAAGGCCACGGCGTCGCCTTTGAGATGATTCGTTTCTCTGTCCCTGTCCCGAGTTATATTTTTGCAGAATCAGGTGAACTCGAGGTGATTTCTCTGCCTTTGCAGTCGGGTGAACCAGCAGCCATGAGAACCAAGCAGGAGAGATCTCCCATTTCACACCTCTCAGGCCTCACTGCAGCTTCCCGTTGTTTTCCCGACGTCTTTTCCAATCCCTTGGCAGCCCCCGTGATTTCCCCGCCGCGCTTTCCGCGGCACGTCCAGCCCTGCGTTCATTAAATATTGAAACTCAGCACTCAGAACTGTTATTCCCTCATTAATATTGCAGTTGGATTGTTCCAAACATTTTGGGATGTTGTGCAAGCCTGTCAGAAATCATTCATGAACTCGCCGGTGTCCAAGGAAGCAAAAAAAAACCAAAACCTGATGAATCCTCTGCAGTGTAAACATCTTGTATTTTATCTCTGCTTGGAGTAAGTTTTTGGGTGCCATAAAACTGACACTTCCTTGGGTTTTTCCATAATTCATAGAGCATGGGATTATTTTCCTGCTGGTGGGGGCTTTGGAACAGGAAATATTTGGATTCTCCTTGCTTGGAGGCAATGACAAATGACACGGTTCACGCTCGAGGCTTGAGTGAGTTTATCTTGGAACGCCACAGATCCATCAGATTGTGCAGCTTGGAGACTGTAATAAAGATGAAACAACTGGCAAGTAATGATTTCCCTGGAAAAAATAGCAAAAGGAAAATGTTTTAGGCTTCGATGGTGCAATAAATTTCCAATATCCGGAAATAAGGGCTGAAAATGCCATTTCTCTGTCTGTCTTTCAATATATTATTGTTTGCCAATTTTAGGTTTTATAGACTCTTGATTAATGCAGAATAAACCATGGAGTGGCCATCAAAGCCCAAAACTAATATTTTTTTAGCTTTATCTCAGTGTGTTGCTGTTGTTTGTGAATTAAATGTGCTTTTTCCTTAATTAACACCTGCAGGTGTTTTTTCAAGAAGAACAGAAATGGGTATTTTGAAGTAAACAAAGGAGGGGGATTCTGGATTCAGAATTAAATTAAGCCATCTTGTTATTGTGGCTGGCCTGGGTCACGCTGTGCAGGGCAGGAATCCTGTGTCATAAATCCACGTGGTAAAAAGAACAGTTTTCTCCTCTTGAACTTAATTAAAAAATGGATCTGCAGAGGATGAAAACTTTGAGTGCAGCAGAGTTTTATCTTTCCTTTCTTTAGAGTGGGTTTTTGTGTTTCTGGAGATACAGAAAACAAGAGTTCTTGGCCCATCAGAGCATCTTTCTGGTTTGGTTCTTAAATTCCTAAATTTCAAATTCCAATTTCTGATTGGAGAATGGAGCCTTCACTTACCTTGCTGGGCCTGATAATAATGTCAATTATTAACTGTAAGTCATTCCTTAATTGAGAAATGATTTTTTCTGTTGTTTTTGCTTTGTATTATCACGTTGTTGTTCCCCAGTTCAGGAAAGACAGGGAATGACCAAAGCGGGTCCGTGGAAGGGCTGCCAAGATGATGAAGGGACTGGAGCATCTTCCTTTGGAGGCTCTTCAACTTCCAGAAGGGAATCTCATCAGTGTCCATCAGTGTCCGAGGGGAGGTGTCAGAGGTGGGGCTGGAATCTTGTCCATGGAGCCCAGTGACAGGACAAGGAATGATTCCACAAATGGAAACACGGAAAGTTCCATCTGAATAGGAGGAAAAACTTCCTTAGTTTGAGCGTGACAAAGCACTGGAAGAGCTGCCCAGAGGGGTTGTGGAGTCTCCTTCTCTGGGGATGTACAAAACCGTGGGATCACAGTCACTGAGGGTGGGAAAGAGCTCTGGGATCATCTGTGCCCGATGCCCACCTTGTCCCCCAACCCAGAGCACTGAGTGCCACGGCCAGGCCTTCCTTGGACACCTCCAGGAGTGGGGACTCCAAACCTCCCTGGGCAGCCCCTACCAAGGCCTGACCACCCTTTCCAGGAGGAAATTCCTCCTGATGTCCAGTCTGCCCCTCCCCTGGCACAGCTTGAAGCTGTTCCCTCTTGTCCTGTCCTGTTGTCCCCTTAGGAAGGTGGCAAATGGGATTCAGGGAGCTCAAGTTGTGGAAATGTTGCAGGTTGGAAAATAAGTAGTTTTAGGTGAAACCCTGAAAGTACAAAGACCACTTTCCATTCTCCCTGGTTCAGAGAATCCCAGAATCACTGAGGTTGGAAAAGACCTCAGAGATCCTCAAGTCCACCCTGTGCCCGATGCCCACGTTGTCCCCCAGCCCAGAGCACTGAGTGCCACAGCCAGGCCTTCCTTGGGCACCTCCAGGGATGGGGACTCCAAACCTCCCTGGGCAGCCCCTGCCGATATCTAATCACCCCTCCTGTGAAGAAATTCCTCCTGATGTCCTGTTTCTTCCCAGAACCCTCCTGGATGTGACCTTCACCTGCTCTGGGTGAAGCTGCTTTAGCAGGGGGGTTGGACCAGGTGAACTCCAGAGATCCTGCCAACCCATTCCGGGATTCTCTGAGTGTCCAGGATGAACTAAACACTTCAAATTACTGGTTTTTTTTTTCCATGGTGCTTCTGATGTTGGATGAGTGTTGTGTCCTCGCTGGGCACTCCCTCCTGTTTCCTTGGTGGCAATGGTTGGAGGGCCATCACAGCCAGGATTTGGGTTAAACCAGGACCAGTAGCTCAGGTTTTGGATTCATTTGGGCTCTTCTGTATCTGCAGAGGACGAAGTTTCCTCGCAGATGTGGGATAAACACTCTTGGATCCATCTTGGAGAATGCACTGAGGTGCTTGGCGTGTTCACATGGAGACTCTTCTTAATCTTCCAGTTCAAAACTCCTACAAAAGCTGTGTGATAACAAATGCCACATAAAACTCCCTGTTCCCTGCTTTGATAGGGGAAACGAGAGGAATAAAGTGTAACACAGAAGCAAAAACATTATTCTGGTGAGATCATGTGTTTTCCCTTTGGCTTTGGGCTGGAGATGTCCTTCAGAGACGGTTGGAACAGAGGCTTTAATCACATTTGGTCTCTACCTCTTGCCCACGTCTCCAAAAACCCCAAAATCTAACAGGAATCGGCTCACAAATTTGTTTTCACCTGTCTGTGGGTGCAGCTGCTCCTTGAGAATCGTGGTGGGTTTGTGTGTTCAGGTTGAACAGGATCTGATTTAGGTGGAACGTCCCACAAACATTATTTTGATTAAAGTGACTTGGGGAATAAAACAGCCTGAAATTTTGTCTTATGGTGGAACCTAAATATGCAAATACGACAACAAAACCACCCAAATTCTCCTCCTGCCTCTCCGAAGAGACGCAAATCCCGCGAGCTCCCTAAATCAGGATTTACTCAGCCTCTTACAAAAACTTACAAGTCTATAAATTCTCTCCGGGCATTAACTCAAGAGGGTTGAAGTTCTTAACGACAGGGCTGTAGAAAAGCAGGAGTTGTTGCCTTTTTGTGCGTGATTTTTGGGCTATAAACCAGTTGAGAGCATGAAATACTGCCGGGGGTTAAGCCAGACTTTAGCTGGAGATGGTTCCTGATGCTTTATGTGTGTTTTTCCAACGGCTCCGGGGAGAAGTGATTGCCTTGCAAATCACCCTTGGTTAAATCAGCCGCCAAACGCTCCCTGAAAACGCTATTTCATAATTATTTCGAAGGGTTTTGTTCAGACTATCAATTGGGGAGGAAGATGTAGAGCCAGGAGCCTTCTCTGCTGCCTCAGCACCTTTTTTGAACACGTTTTCTGTACAAATGAGCAGTGGAACACAGTCCAGAACTGGAGTTCTGTGCTCAAACACGAGAACCATTATCCTGAGCCTTTATAGCTCTTGGAATTAAAAATATCACTTT
>NW_021940752.1:2657-4339 GCF_001715985.3 Manacus vitellinus | reverse complement strand
CGGCGCCGCGGCCAAGGACACGCAGCCGGAGCCTCCCTCTCTCCTCGACACGGTCAGTGGCCCTTCCTCCTTTTCTCTGTACCTTCTCTCCCGCCCCCTGGGCAGGCAGTACTCGGAGCCGGGCTCAACTCCTACAGTCGCAGGGCGGTGGGTGCTTTGCAGGTGATTAAGGATGTCAGTGGCACCTTTGCATCGGCCGCCGCGTTCTTTCCGTAGCTCCATTTCTCTTGCTTAGGTGAGGCTGAAGCTAAGTTCTTGCTCTACTGTTAAACAGTTACGGTCCACAGGTGAGTTTTGCTGCTCACGGTGGGAGTTGTCTTGCCCTTTGCATGAGAGTTGCGCCGAGGTGTCAGCTTTTCAGGCAACTTGCTCGCTGGTGTATAGCATTTCCACCCGATCTTACTGAGGGAGGAGAAGAACTACAGGTTGAGATGTTTGCAGTTCCCCAGGTATTTTGTGCTGCCTTATTGCCTTTGCTGACCATGTTGGTTTTAGTCTGGTGTCTTATGAAAACCTGCCTTCCTCCTCTTTGATTTTGCTCACAAATTGATGTGAAGCAAGGTGACCTTTAGGGCTTCAAGGACAGAATTTCTCCATTTTCGTTCTACCACCAGACTGCTTAGGAAAGAGGGCGAGGTGTGAGTAACATTTTCCTGTTTGTATGATCTTTTTGCAAGTATAAAGCCTTAGTTCAGTATAAAGTATTCAGGCAGGTATGTTAGAAATGGAAATTTTGTTTTTCTTTTCTTCTTGCCACTGTTGTGCTTGTTGTGGGCATGTGTTCCTGGGAAGTAATGTCTTGTACACTCTCCGTTTTTTTATATTCTTTCAAATTTGTGTTAACAGCCACATCATTTAAAAGCCGTGGAAATTTTCTTTTGTGCAATGAACAGACTAACATATTCAAATTCCCTGAAACCAGAGAAAAAGAACTTACTGCCAAATGTCAGATAGCATGCTTTTACATAGTCAGCATCATGTGTTACACTGGTGCTCTCACCAACGTTTCAGTTTTTCTCTCAGAGCATGACATCAATGGCATTGCCATGTAGAGCTGTCATGACATCAGCTTTGGGAAGAGTATTGCTCCCAGGTCTGCCACCTTTCCACCTGAGAGAGCTGAAGGAATCCCAAACGTGACAGGTCAGCTGCAGAGGGTCTGCTGTGCCCTGTGCATGTGACAGCACCTGTGTGTTTTGAAGGTGTTGGTATTGCTGGGAAGGAGTGAGTTGAATGTGTGTTGAGGTGGGTAAGAAAACTGTGGCCTGTAGTACTGAGCAGGGCCTGACCATTTCCTGATGTGAAAGGTGATCTTGAGCATTGGGAAGAGGAGTGTTCTTGTGTGGGAGAACTGGAAATCCTTGGGAAGAGCATGGGCCATGTTGTAAGACAGAAATGGGAGATGAGGTGTTTGTCTTGAGAACACATCTTGGAGAGGGAGGGGAAGGATGCCTAGAGGAAAACATGAGGCAATATGAGCACAGAGTGTTCTTGCTGAAGATCCACTCCCAGGGTCTAGAGTAGTCTGGAGGTGACAGCCTTCCTGACCAGTGTGTGATGCTTACATTCTGACAATGTCCTTTGAGGTTCTGAAGATCTCCTATCAGAGACAATCTCTTGTGCTGCTGCCTGCCTGATGTAGGCCTTGTGTTGGTCAGAGGGGGTGAGATGCAGAGTGCTGA
>NW_021940752.1:0-1138 GCF_001715985.3 Manacus vitellinus | reverse complement strand
CAATGCCCTGGTGTCACCTTGGTGGGTTTGTTTGGCTGTGCAGGTAGGACATGGGTCAGGAAGAAAAGCTGTTCACAGAAGTGTATGAGAAGTGGTTGGGAGCTGTGGTTGGCCTGTGCTTTTTCAGTCTTGTTTTGAAGGGTCATTGTACTTGGCTGGGATGTGTTTTCAGGTCCCAAAGGAGAGACATCCTTGGGTTTTTAGTCCTTGGAACCTGTTTTTCTCAGATGTCCAAGTGGGTGGACTCTTTTCTGATGTGGCAGAGCTGTTCTTTGCCATCTGCCTACCTTGCTGTGTTATTGCTGAGTCCTTGAGCTGCCTGATGACTGAAGGCTCAATGTTTGGCTTTCATCCTGAAGGGAGTTGTAGGTGCAGGGATGGGAGGTGAGCAGAAAGGTAATTCCCTGTCCAGATGGGTGGGAGGAGGAAAGGGAGAGGAGTGAGAGCTTTTGTGAAAGGGTCATGTCTGTGCTTTGTTGGGACAGTGGTGTAGCTGTTTTTAAAGAATTTCCTTAAGGGAGAAAAATGGTTGGAATATATAAAGATGGAATCAGAAGGGAAGGGGAAGAAAGGAAATGGCCCAGCGAGGCAAGAAAGAAACAGGGAAAGAGAGTAAGGGAGAAGAAAAAGGAAAAAAAGAGAAAGGAGGAGGGAAAAACAATCAAAGGAAGGAATCATTGCAAGGAAGAGGAATGAGAGATGTTCAGGAAGGATATGTCCACTGTGAGTATGGAATAGTTATTTGAAAAGAATTTTGGTAAGAAAAAAAGGATGTAAGAGACAAGAAAGGAACTAGAAGAAGAGGTGAAAAATATAGGACAGGTAAAAACAGGTAGGAGGAAAGAAGATATAGGCAAATTATCCATTGAAAGATAAGCAAAGAAGAGAAGGAAGAGGGGTAACAGCAGAAGAAAATGAAGAAGAAAAGGATAGATAAAGGAAGGAGACGACATAAATAAAAAGCAATCCAGTATGTACCAAGGAGGAAAGGAAGGAATGAACGAAGGAACGAAGGAAGGAAGAAGAGAATGGAAGAAAAGAAAACCCCATAAAGTAGATGAGCATCTGATACCGACCTTCTCTCTGGACGCTGAGCGAAGTTGGTCCCCAGCAGCCTCTGCCTCGGTTAGAGCACCGC
>NW_021940751.1:2874-5690 GCF_001715985.3 Manacus vitellinus | reverse complement strand
GAGGGAAGAGGAGGAGGAGGGAGAGGGAGGAAGAGGAAGAGGAGGAAGAAAAAGGAGGGAAGGAGAAGAGGAAAGAAGGAGAGGAAGGGGAGAGAGGGAAGAGGAGGAGGAGGAGGGAGAGGGAGAGGGAGGAAGAGGAGGGAGAAAAAGAGGGAGGGAGGAGAGGGAAGGAGGAGAGGAAGAAGAGGGAGGGAAGAGGAGGAGGAGGAGGGAGAGGGAGGAAGAGGAGGGAGAAAAAGGAGGGAGAAGAGGGAAGAAGGAGAGGAAGAGGAGGGAGGGAAGAAGAGGGAGGGAAGAGGAGGAGGAGGAGGGAGAGGGAGGAAGAGGAGGGAGAAGAGAAGGAGGAAAAGGATGAAGAAGGAGGAGGAAGGAAAAAGGAAGAAATGAGGGGATGGAAGAGGAGGGAGAAGGAAGGAGGAGGAAAATGAGGAGGAGGAGGAGGAAGAAGGAAAGGAAGGGGAGAAGGAGGAAGAGAAGGAGGAAGAGAAGGAAGAAAAGGAAGAAGAGAAGAAAGGGAAAGAAGAAAAGGAAGGAGAGAAGGAGGAAGAAAAAGAGGAAGAAAAGAAGGAAGAAGAGGAGGAAGAGAAGGAGGAAGAGGATGAAGAAAAGGAAGAACAGAAGGGGGAAGAGAAGGAGGAAGAAGAGAAAGAAAAGGAAGAAGAAAAAGAGGAAGAAAAGGAGGAAGAAAAGGAGGAAAAGGAGGAAGAGAAGGAGGAAGAGAAGGGGGAAGAGAAGGAAGAAGAAAACAAGGAAGAAAAAGAGGAAAAAAGGAAGAAAAGAAGGAGGAAGAAGAGAAGGAAAAAAAGGAAGAAGAAGAGAAGGAAGAAAAGGAGGAAGAAGAGAAGGAGGAAGAGAAAGAGGAAGAAGAGGAGCAAGAAGAGGAAGTAAAGGTGGAAGAAAAGGAGGAAGAAAAGGAGAGAGAGAAGGGGGAAAAAGGGAAGGAAGAGAAGGAGGAAGAGAAGGAAAAAGAGAAGAAAGAGGAGAAGGAGTAAAAAAAAAGGAAGAGGAGGAGGAAGGAGGATGGGGAAAGAGAGGAAGGAGAAAGGAAGGATGAAGGAAAGGGAAAGGAAGAAGAGGAAAGAGGAAGAGAAGGAAGGGAGGAAGAGGAAGGAACAAAGAGGAAGTAAGANAAAGGAGAGAGAGAAGGAGGAAGAGAAGGAAGAGAAAAAAGAAGAAAAGGAAGGAGAGAAGGAGGAAGAAAAAGAGGAAGAAAAGGAGGAAGAAGAGGAGGAAGAGGAGGAAAAAAAGGAGGAAGAAAAGGAAGAACAGAAGGAGGAAGAGAAGGAGGAAAAAAGGAGGAAGAAAAGAAGAAAGAAGAGGAAGAAAAGGAAGAAGAAAAGGAGGAAGAAAAGGAGGAAGACAAGGAAGAAGAAAAGGAAGAAGAAAAGGAGGAAGAGAAGGAGGAAGAGAAGGAGGAAGAAAAAGAAGAAAAGGAGGAAGAAAAGGAAAAAGAGGAGGAGGAAGAAAAGGAGGAAGAGAAGGAGGAAGAAAAGGAGGAAGAGAAGGGGAAGAAAAGGAAGAAGAAAACAAGGAAGAAAAAGAGGAAGAAAAGGAAGAAGAAGAAAAGGAGGAAGAGAAGGAGGAAAAAAGAAGGAAGAAAAGGAGAGAGAGAAGGGAGAAGGAGGAAGAGAAAGAGGAAGAAAAGGAGCAAGAAGAGGAAGTAAAGGTGGAAGAAAAGGGGGAAGAAAAGGAGGAAGAAAAGGAGGAAGAAAAGGAGAGAGAGAAGGGGGGAAAAAGGGAAGGAAGAGAAGGAGGAAGAGAAGGAAAAAGAAGAAAGAGGAGAAGGAGTAAAAAAAAAGGAGGAGGAGGAAGGAGGATGGGGAAGAAGAGGAAGGAGAAAGGAAGGATGAAGGAAAGGGAGAGGAAGAAGAGGAAAGAGGAAGAGAAGGAAGGGAGGAAGAGGAAGGAACAAAGAGGAAGTAAGAAGTGAGAAAGAGGAAAAGGAGGAGGGAGGAAGGGGAAGGAAAGAGGAAGAGGAGGAAGGAAAGAGGAAGAGGAGGAAGGGGAAGGAAAGAGGAAGAGGAGGAAGGAAAGAGGAAGAGGAGGAAGGAAAAAGGAAGAAGAGGAAGGAAAAAGGAAGAGGAGGAAGGAAAGAGGAAGAAGAAGGAAAGAGGAAGAAGAGGAAGGAAAGAGGAAAAGGAGGAAGGAAAGAGGAAGAGGAGGAAGGAAAGAGGAAGAGGAGGAAGGAAAGAAGAAGAAGAGGAAGGAAAGAGGAAGGAGGAAGGGGAAGGAAAGAGGAAGAGGAGGAAGGAAAGAGGAAGAGGAGGAAGGAAAGAGGAGGAAGGGGAAGGGAAGAGGAAGAAGAAGGAAAGAGGAAGAGGAGGAAGGAAAGAGGAAGAAGAAGGAAAGAGGAAGAGGAGGAAGGAAAGAGGAAGAGGAGGAAGGAGAGAGGAAGAGGAGGAAGGAAAGAGGAAGAGGAAGAAGGAAAGAGGAAGAAGAGGAAGGGGAAGAAAAGAGGAAGAGGAAGAAGGAAAGAGGAAGGAGGAAGGAAAGAGGAAGGAGGAAGGGGAAGGAAAGAGGAAGAGGAAGGGGAAGGAAAGAGGAAGAGGAGGAAGGAAAGAGGAAGAGGAGGAAGGAAAGAGGAAGAGGAGGAAGGAAAGAGGAAGAAGAAGGAAAGAGGAAGAGGAGGAAGGAAAGAGGAAGAAGAGGAAGAGGAAGGAAAGAGGAAGAAAAGGAAGGAAAGAGGAAGAGGAGGAAGGGGAAGGAAAGAGGAAGGGGAAAGAAAGAAGAAGAGGAAGAAGGAAAGAGGAGGAAAGAAAGAGGAAGAAGAGGAAAGAAGAGGAAAGAAATCAGAAGAGGAAGAAGAGGAGAGGGAG
>NW_021940751.1:0-1409 GCF_001715985.3 Manacus vitellinus | reverse complement strand
GACCCTTTTAGGACCCCCAGACCCCTTTTAGGACTCTTTTAAGACCCTTTTAGGACCCCCAGGCCCCTTTTAGGACTCTTTTAAGACCCTTTTAGGACCCCCAGGACCCTTTTAAGACCCTTTTAGAACCCCCAGGCCCCTTTTAGGCCCCTTTAAAGACCCTTTTAGGACCCCCAGGACCCTTTTAGGACCCTTTTAGGACCCCCAGGCCCCTTTTAGGCCCCTTTTATGACCCCCAGGACCCTTTTAGGACCTTTTTAAGACCCTTTTACAACCCCCAGGACCCTTTTAGTACCCTTTTAAGACCCTTTTAGGACCCTTTTAAGACCCCCAGAACCCTTTCAGGACCTTTTTAAGACCCTTTTAGGCCCCTTTTAGGACCCCCAGGACCCTTTTAGGACCTTTTTAAGACCCTTTTAGGACCCTCAGAACCCTTTTAGGACCCTTTTAGGACCCCCCGGACCCTTTTAGGACCCTTTTAAGACCCCCAGGACCCTTTTAGGCCCCTTTTAAGACCCTTTTATGACCCCCAGGACCCTTTTAGGACCCCCAGAACCCTTTCAGGACCTTTCTAGGACCCCCAGAACCCTTTCAGGACCTTTTTATGACCCCCAGGTCCCTTTTAGGACCCTTTTAAGACCCCCTGGACCCTTTTAGGAACCTTTTAGGACCCCCCTCACCCCTTCACCTGCCTGTTGAAGCACAGGTAGCCCTTGGGGCCATTCCCAGGCCCCTTTTAGGACCCCCAGAACCCTTTCAGGACCTTTTTGGGACCCCCAGAACCCTTTTAGGCCCCTTTTGGGCCCCCCGGACCCTTTTAGGCCCCTTTTAAGACCCTTTTAGGACCCCCAGGACCCTTCTAGGACCCTTTTAGGACCCCCAGGTCCCTTTTAGGACCCTTTTAAGACCCTTTTAGGACCCCCAGAACCCTTTTAGGACCCTTTTAAGACCCTTTTAAGACCCTTTTAGGACCCCCAGGCCCCTTTTAATACCCTTTTAAGACCCCCAGGCCCCTTTTAGGACTCTTTTAAGACCCTTTTAAGACCCTTTTAGGACCCCCAGGCCCCTTTTAGGACCCCCAGGCCCCTTTTAGGACCCTTTTAAGACCCTTTTAGGACCCTCAGGACCCTTTTTGGACCCTTTTAGGACCCCCAGAACCCTTTTAGACCCCTTTTAAGACCCTTTTAGGACCCCCAGGCCCCTTTTAGGACCCTTTTAAGACCCTTTTAAGACCCCCAGGCCCCTTTTAGGACCCCCAGAACCCTTTTAGGACCCTTTTAAGACCCTTTTAGGACCCCCAGAACCCTTTTAGGACCCTTTTAAGACCCTTTTAGGACCCCCAGGCCCCTTTTAGGACCCTTTTAAGACCCTTTTAGGACCCTCAGGACCCTTTTAAGACCCCCAGGACC
>NW_021940750.1:40887452-40888103 GCF_001715985.3 Manacus vitellinus | reverse complement strand
AGCAACTGTAACAAAGAAAGGTCTCAGTATCCCCAAAGAGCTCAGTCCATGATTTAACACGCCACAAATGGCACCTGAACAGGGACCTTAATAAAACGCCGGAGGGAGGACGTCTTACCCGCGGCGTAGCTGGGCTGGACGATGGGCTGAAAGGAAGCCCAGGTGCACTGCAGTTACCTTCCTGCTGGACAGCAGGGAAGCAGCCGAGGACATGATGGGGAACTCTCTACCCAGAGAGCATAAGAATGTAATCCAAGTATTTAACATAATTTGTGGAAGCAACAGCGAGAACTATCAGCTGTGGACTTTAAGTGGCTGTTAGCATGGGCTTGTGACAATTGTCCTAACATAAATCCATACACTGTTTGTGATGTGGAACGATGGGACAAAGTCGGAGCCTGTCTTTGGGACAAAGCTCTTAAAAAAGACAAGGAGGCCGCAGGACTTGTAAGCCTTTGGCAGACCCTCTAGGAGGCCCTGAAAGTCTCTGTTGGGTCCAGGAAATCAGACCCACTGCCAATGGAGACAGTGCTTCTTTGGGAAGCACTTTCCTTGGGAAGCAAGCCCCTTGCCTCCCCAGGGATGACCCAAGTCTGCAGCTTTTTTGGGGAAGCCCAGCACTGCAGATCAGCAAGATCTTCAAGTGCACAA
>NW_021940750.1:40851451-40881047 GCF_001715985.3 Manacus vitellinus | reverse complement strand
AAAATGTGACTTTTAATCCTCCTAAGTTCAGGAAAGCCTGACTTCCCATTCCTCAGCTCAAGGAGCTGAAAGAAGTTGCAAACTTCCCAATGTCACTGAATTGGAGGACCCGAGAACATCAAGTATTTGGAAGTTTGCTTCCCATCTCAAACCTGCAGCTCATTTGCCTTCACGTGGTCCACTGAGAGTCAACTTCAAAACATGAACAGAGGCAAAAAATCTGGGCATTAATTGGTTTGCAAATGGTTTTCTATTAAGACATAATAATATGAATATTCAAACCTGAGAAAAATAAAACCACTCAGAATGATCAAAGCTGAGGCTAAAATGCATTTCAGAAGGAACAGCAACGCCCTCACCCCACATACGCCTCTCAGCACCTTCTGGCTCTGCAACTCCCTGACTGGAGGGGGAAACCGGGGTCAAGGTTCAGAAGGAGAGGAAAGAAGGGGCAGAAGGAGAGGAAACAGCCTCAAGTTACACCAGGGGACGTTTATGTTGGCTATTAGGGAAAATTTTTCGTGGAAAGGGTTTTTCAACCCTGGCACAGGTGCCCAGGGCAGTGGTGGATTCACCACCCGTGCAGGGATTTAAAAGCCGTGTGGATTTTGCACTTGGGGACATGGGTCAGTGGTGGACGTGGCAGTGCTGGGGTACAGGTTGGACTCGATGATCTTAGAGGGCTTTTCCAACCTTAATGATTCTGTGATTCCATCTTCACAGAGAATCCTCACAGTTCACCAGCACCTCAGCCATGTATAAATGTAGCTCAGATGTTGCTGGTCCTGTGGTGGTGGTTGGGAATCCCAGAAGAGGATGAGGTCTCATGGCCAAGACTGATGGTAGAAGAAGAAACCCCAAAGGGCAGAACTGCCTTGCAAATATTTTTGCCAGTATTTTGTGTTTTGAAGCTCACGCCTTCAGGTATTTTCCTGAAGACAAATTCACCAGTGTTGTCATGAGGATTTATTTAGTCATTCCTGCAGCAAAATACTGCTACAAACCTTGCTTACCTGGCAGCTGAGCTCCTTTCTTGCTGGTGATTCTTATCTCTGAGTTGAACAAAGCACATGAAATATGCTTTCATCTGATTGGGAAGCAGGTTAGAAGGATAAGAAGAGATAAGAAGGGACTTGTTTGCCAGCAGGATATGCAAAGATTACGGGAACGTTGCATCAGTCCTGCACAACAGCAAGGTGGCTGATGGAGCCTCTGAGAGGCAATAATCAGGACTCACCTCAAAATATATGGTGCACCTCATGTGCATTTTGTTGTGACTGAGCCTCTGGCACTTTTTTTGTGTGTGTATGTTTTGTTTATACACAAACCCCCAAACCAAAACCAACCAACCAGACCAAAAAAAAAACAACCCAGACCCCCAAAAGTGTTTATGATGTTCTAATGTTATGTGAATTTTTCTGTTATCTCACCTACTCCAGCTTCTATGAGCTGGACAGTGAAATTTCATAGAATTCTGTGACTTGGAAGGGACCCACAAGGATCATCGAGTCCAATTCCTGGCCCTGCACAGGACACACCAACAATCCCACCATATGCCTGAGAGGCTTGTCCAAATGCTCCTTGAGCTCCGTCAGGCTTGGGGCCATGACCACTGCCCTGGGGAGCCTGTTCAGTGCCTGACTACTCTCTCTGGATGAAGAAATTTGACCTAGTTCTGAAGGCATGCAACCCAGTCTTGCTCTCCTTGGCATTAGAAGTAAATTTAAGCAACCTCTTCTCTCCTTACCCATTTACTGCTCTATTTCAGCCTGTAAGTCCCATTAATTTTGTTTTTTGCAGATCCCAGTTTTACGAGGGAAAACGTTTGGATTTTATTGCTATCATATGCTGTGAAGGTTTGACTCAATATCTACTCTAAATGAGAAAAGTGTATAAAAAGAAAGTGGCCTTTTCTGATCCGAGGACCTTGCACAACACATGAACATTTTGTAACAGCAGCTGGTCCAAGGGTCCTACTGGGACATGAGATCCTGGCTTTGCTTTTGAGAAGAAATTCTTGCTTGTGAGGGTGAAGAGGCCCTGGCAGAGGTTGCCCAGAGAAGTTGTGGCAGTCCTATCCCTGGAAGTGTTCCAGGCCAGGCTGGACAGGGCTTGGGGCAACCTGGTCTAGTGGAAGGTGTCTCTGCCTGTGGCACAGGGTGGAATGAAATAGTATTTAAGGTCCCTTCTAAATGTGCCTTATTTTATGCACAGAGCAGCCCCATGAGCATCTGTAAGTCCTGCTGACACACTGAATCACATTGGAAAAAAAACCTTGGTCCTGTTTCAAAACCAGCCAAACTCCCATCATCTTCCCTGGGGCCAGGATGTTACCCTGGGACTCTCTGTACTACAAGCTGTTCTGTGCAGATGGACTCTGATCCTCTTCAAAGCTTCACTGGATTTCCTGGGGCTGCAGATGGCTCGGGGATCTCCTGCATGGAGCAGGGCTGGAGCAAGTGCTCAGAGGAAAGAGACAACAGAGCCACCAGCTTGGAGGGACTGCCATGTGCTGTAGCTGGACCAGCTTTGCAGATCATACAGCCTTCTGGAGCTTTCCTACTGGGTGATGGGCCAGAAGATGTCAAACAGGAGTCAGAGGAAGACAGCAGCAAAGTTCAAACCTGCGTGTGCTGCTAAACACTGCTTAAAATTCCCTGGAGGTTTCAAGGACAAAGAGCGATGTTAAACACCTCCACTCCCTTGGAATCCACCTTTTCCTAATGTCACTGTTTTCCAAACGATGGAAAACCAAGTATCCTCTCTAATGTGTGGTGAGAAGGTCAAACCCACTGCAATTTGGGAATATGATGCTTTCGACCAGGGCTTTCCCGAGGAAAACATTTCCCATAAATTTCTGACATTTCCAATCCTGGAAAAGTACTGCTTGGGCCACGAACAGTGGTAATCAGAAGGGGAAAAAAATAGGGAGATGTCTCATATGACCACGAGATGGCAGCTGGAGCCCGGGAAGTTCTTGGTGGACACAGTAGCTCCCATGGAAAACAGAGTCATTTGCCAACCCAGCCTGCATTTGGGAATATGCACCTGCACCGCGTTGGCTTTGAACATTTCTCGTGCGTGCTCTGAGTGGGAGAGCTCTGGAATATCTGATTACCCCTTTCATTTCCCAGCTCCTCTGGGCCTTCCTCGATTAGTCAGTATCAAATAAATGGTTTTAACCAATGTAATCCCTGTTGATAGGAAAACAGCAGTGCACCTGGTTTAACACAGCTGTTAGGATCCAGGCTGCTCCGACACCTAATTCAGCAGTGATCTGGAGCCAGATGCTCTGCCCTCCTCATGCCATGACTGCTCCTGTCTGCAATTTCTCCTCAAGCTGGACTTTAAAAGGCTAATTGTGCATGTTGTTAATCAATGATTGTGTTTCATTCCAGAGGAGACCACATTTCAGCAGCACTTTAAGCAAGCCCTTGGATGCCCTTCATCCCTGCAATGCAATTGGATGGGCTCTGCAAAGCTCTGGCCTGTGGAGGTGCCCCCTCCAAGGTTTGGGAGAGAAGTCACAAGCAGTTAAACAGCTCTCGATGCAGGCAGGGTGAGGCCTGAGGCTTCTCAGCCTTGTTAAGATCCTCACAGGGACCAGAGAAATGCGAACTGGAAAGCAGCACTTTAGGGCAGAAATTAATTATCCTGGTACAGTGAAGGAATGTTCATTTACATAGATGGATTTTCAGACCGTGGAAGAAGCACATGTGGTGGTCAAGGCAGTAATTTGGAAATCCTGCTGGGAAGCCATTTGGTTTGGAGCCAGCCTACATGAGAACTGTCAGTGCATTTGGCTGCTTTCCCCAGAAGTGACAGCGTGGTACGTTCCATCCCCACCTTTCCCAGCTGCTCTGCATATGCCAACACTGCACGGGAATCCTGCCCTTTGCATCGTGGAAAATATGCTATAATTTCCATATTTCTGCCTGTGGAGATCTTCACATGGTGTTCAGCCATCACCGCCCATCTTCACTCTGTTCCACCTCTGTAATTCCCTATTGAACCATTGTTTTCCCAGTTGGGGAGCTGATAATCACGACACAAACTGCTGCAGCGCCGAGCGATTTTCTCAGCTGAGCCAGGTAACAGCACCTGCCCCTTCAGAACCGCTTTAAAGAACAAAAGAAATTGGTGTTCAGTTTATAATTCATCTTAATGTGGCACTCTGGGGTGCTGGTTGGCACAACTGAAGCCAGAGGATGATGGCATGATTCCCCCAAGCTAGGACAGACCCACCCTCCTAAAGCCTGATACCCCTCAAGATGACCACATTGCCCATGATATCTCATGCCAGAAGAAAACATACCTGCTCCTCTCCTACCTTGCTTTTACCTGCCATGAGGAGACAGTTGCTAGGAGCTGTCACGCTTCTTGCAGCAGCAGGAGGGGATTTCTTGGCAATTGGGAAGTGATAGGAAACAGTCACTGTGGGAATGCTGAGCAGAACAAGGAGAAAATTGTTATCAGCCCTGGAAAAAGGTGAAGCAACATCACAGTGATTTCTGTGCTTCTTGAACAGTTTGGTTTGTGGGAAGGGAACTGCCACCACTCTGGGTGAATTTGTTTCCTCTCTCCAAAGAGTGTAAGCTGATTTTATAGGACAGGGGAACACAGCCGGTTCAGAGCTGTTGGCTTCTCTTTTCCCTGACCTATCGTGAGTTATTTACAAAGGTTTAGACCGAGTTAAAGCAAAGATGAATTTCGGAGCCTGTGGGTTAATATCTTGCAGCTGCTTTTCTGAGGCCTGATCCAAGGACCAACAATGTTACCAGGCACCTTCCCTCTGACATCAGGGGGCATTAGGATGGGATTTATGCATTTGGCAGAGGTTTTCTAATAATTTATTTAAACAATGGAGAGAGCAGCAGTGATTCAAGTCAGGCTGAAGGTTCAAGATTAGCACTGGAGTGCCAAGTCCTGTGGGTTTGCATGTGTTTGGAAATGGGGCACTAACCTCGTGAGTGATAGAGATCTCATGGGGGGGACAATTCCCACCCTATTCTCCCCTCATTTTCAAAGCTGTTGCATCCTGATGACACCCTCTTGCCGTCCTCAGGGCTCTGTGGGTTCTCAGGAGCCAGGTCATAGAATCATAGAATGGTAGAATGGTTTGGGTTAGAAGAGACCTTAAAGATCATCTCATTCTATCCCCCTGCCATGGGCAGGGACACCTTCCACTTGAATAGGTTGCTCCAAGCCCTGTCCAACCTGGCCTTGAACACTTCCAGGAATGGGGCAGCCACAGCTTCTCTGGGCACCCTGTGCCAGGGCCTCACCACCCTCACAGGGAAGGATTTTTTTGTAATTGGGTCATGCACTGATGGATTCACACTGCTCCTGTCCCACTGCTTTTTGAGCATTATCTACAACCAGGAAGCCAAGTGTCCATGGATGCAGTCAAACATCAGCTTCTGGAGATGATTCACCTGTACAATGTGATGCACTGGGTCCGTGTGTCTCGATGTGAAGCTGGTTCTGCAGCCAGGAGCTGGGATACCAATTGATGTCTCATGCAGTATAATGAGAGAACTGAAAAAACAGGAAAGCGACCTTACAAATCACATCAGGGATCATGAATTCCAAAGCCTGAAAGCCAGGAGGTGGGTAAGGAATCACAGAATCATTTAAGTTGAAAAATCCTTCTGAGATCATGGAGTTCAACCACTTCCCCAGCACTGCCAAGGCCACCACTGTCCCATCTCCCTAAGTGCCACATCTACAGGAAGATGAAAGGAGACATGAAGAAAAGTTAACCAACATCATCTCTTGGTCATTGCAGAGGGCAGTGTCTCCCTGCAGCAGAGCTGTTTACAGGCTTCAGTGATGTCCCTGGGAATTGCTAGGCAGTGCCTGCTGTGGGATGGGGCACTGGAAAGGGAATGGGCCTTTTCTCTGCTAAAAAATACAGATCTTCTGAGCCTTTGGGGTCTCCCTCAGCATCTCCTAAGCCCTCCCACAGTGCAGATGCAGTGAGAGGATCAGTGGGAAGAGGTGTGGGCTGTCATGTCCCAATTATACCCTCTGCTAGAGAGGACCCAGTGTGAGACTGCTGGAGTTCATAATGGAAGTGGAGCTGGAACTCAGTGATCTTTAAAGTCTCTTCCAACCCAAACCATTCTATGATTCTATGATCCTTTTTGCTTTCCTGTCCTGGCAGCATGGATTTGGCAAACCAGTGGATGAAAACTTGGAAGATCCCCTGGTTTTAATGCTCCTTGAGCATGTAAAGAGCAGCTCCTTCATGCAACCTGCTCTCTTGAAGCTGTTGGGGCAGGGCAGCTGAGCTCTTTTCAGGCATGAACACCAGTCTCTTGTAGGGATGTTGCTTCTGCAGCCTGGCCAAGGGAAGCACTTGCACAACTGCCAGCCCATCCCTTGGCCTGGCTGGGCCACAGCTGGGTTGCCATGGGTCCTGCCTAACCAGGGGCGGGCTCACAGCTGTGCCCCAGTTGAGTGGAGAACTTGGGATGATAAACAGCTGAAAACTGGGACATCCCTGAGGGGCTCTTTCCATAGTCATCCCCAGCCACAAATACCGGAGCTGTGATTTCTAAATCCCAGCCTCCAGATTTCTTTCTGGCAGATGTCTGCATCCTTTTCTCACTGCACTCCTTCAGTTTCTCGGTGCCCCTTCCCAAATTCTCGTGCACAGCATGGGATGACCTTGTAGATTCAGGGCCTGCAGTGAGCAGGCTTATGTCACCCAAAGCAAGAGGCTGCTGAAAGCAAGAGGTATAAAAGGCCAGTCTGGATGGAGCTTGCAGCAACCCAGTCCAGAGTATTGTCCCTGCCCTGGCAGGGGATTGGAATGAGATGAACTTTAAGATTCCTTTTAATCTAAACCATTTTATGAAAGAGAGTCATTCCCATCCTCAGGAAACTGGACCAGTGGATTTCTTGTCTGAAGATGTGCCCATTCATGCCGCTTCCTTACCTCTTTCCAGCAGCAATAAATAGAAAGATAAATCAGTGTTTTCTCAGCAGTGCCCATATCCGGAGCGAGGAAACTGCGCCGGTGTCACGGTCCCTTCAGCCTTTGCAGGAGAGTGCACTCCTGCCATCTCATGGACATCTCGTGAACAAGGAGGAATTTCTCAACAGGAAGAGGGGATTATGATGAATTTTTCTTCAAATCTAGTTCAACAGTCGAGAATTTAGCTAAGTATTAAACAGATTAATTTTTTTTTTTGCCTTTTTGCAGGCTTTTGATTGTGCAGTTTTCATAATGAGCTCAATGTGGTTGTTTCCGATTTGGCCTCGTAGCATCTGGCAGGGAGCCTCCGCCTGAATGTGAGTCTTGCTGCATCCAGATTTGATTCCTTTTCCTTGGCACGGCTTTCCCTCCTGCTGATGGAAGCTTTAAAGAAAAAAAAAAATACCATGACATCTGAAACACTGCCAAAAAACATCAACATGCTTTCTGGCTGCCATCTATTGTGCAATGCAAACCTCTTAAGATTTAATATTTCTAAAACTGCAGTGCACCTGCTTGCAAGAAAAACTACCTTGTCACATGATGACATGTTTTGTTAAATCACTTTAAAAAAAATTATTTATTAGCTTTAGAATCCCTCCCTTTGTCCTTTCTTTTTTCTTCTCCACCCCAAGATTTGTCCATGAAAAAATTCTTCCTCTTAGAATTGTGATTTGTGATTGTATGATGCATTTCCCACTCTCTGCTTTTGATAGATCCTTGTCTTCTATCTACAGTGAGTGGGTGCATTTGTCCTGAAGACACTAGTGCCTGCTAGACCCAAGCACCAGATAAAACCCCAGTTTGGCCCAACTGGGAATTTGCCAGTGCCTGCAAGGTCACGTTGGTTCAACCAGCTCTTCACTACCCATCACTGGACTGAAGAGGGCTCTGCTGTCTGGCCAAACCTCTCTGCCTGCCACAAAAGAAAGTTTCTTCTTCTGTTTGATTTTTTTTTTTCAGTTGCTTTTCAAGGTAGATTTCAGCTCCGCAGGTGCTTTGCTGGGGTGGGAATCTGAAACGAGAGCTGGATGTCGCAGGTGAGCTCAGGTGGGCCAGGGGAGCTCAGAGTGGAGAAGTCTCCTGAGAAACAAGTGGCATCGCTTCATTTTGCTCCCACCTGGTAGATCAAAGTATTTCTCATCGATAACGACTCACAAGTCGCCTTCCAGGTGTCACAGAGATAAGGTGCTTTGCTCAGGTTACACTTTCCTGTTGCTGCACAAACAACGTGTGCTCACTTCACAGGGATTGCTCTTGAAAGACCTTTTCCTAGTTTTCAGAGGGGTGGCAGCATAGTCTCACTTCCATTTCCCTTTGCCAAGTCGTCTTTTGAGTCCCTTCATGCTTCTTCCACCTTCAGAAGATGTAACACCACTAGAGTTTTCCACAAATAACCAAAAAGCCATGTTGTTTTGCTTCACCCAATATCTGGCAACCTGGCCTGTGGGAGAGTGAGGACTGAGCCTAAGTCTGTGATCTCCATCACCTTTATGGTCACTGGTTTTTTCATTGCATTTGGCCTAGTGGAAGGTGTCCCTGCCTGTGGGGTTTTGGAATGAGATAGTCTTTAAGGTCCCTTCCAACCCAAACCATGCTGGGATTCTGTACCTGTTGCACAATGACAATGATCAGAAATCCCCCGGGAGACAAACACAGCCTCATTTCTGTCATGTTTGAGCCCTGTCTGGGATGTTTAAACACTGTTGAGACCATGGGGGGAGATTGTCAGAGGAGTTTAAGAGCCCTGGGCATCTGGCCTCTGGCTGCTGAGCTCCTGGCTTCCTCTGGCCTCTCATCTCCTTCCTCCCACAACCCACAACCTGCTTTTGATTCTCCACAACTAGAAAGGCAAAAGTGCCTGTTCAGGTTTCCTTCCTTCTCTGGCTCCCTAGCCTTTGAGGGAAGGATCCTGGAGAGCTTTTGAGGTGGATGAATTTAGCTGCTCCATCTGAAGAAAAAAAAAATAAACCCGAAGTTCCCTGTTGCTCGGAGGTGCTCCAGGGGGAGGATTTCAGCAGCTGAACATTGTAACTGTGGGTTCCCTCGGGTGGGTCAGAAATAGCAGTCTCTCTTGCACTCATTTTACAAGTGAGGAGCTGAGAAGGCCAAGGAGACCTACTTAAAGTCCTGCAAGAACCCTGCAGTAAAATTCAGTGCTCCAGTCCCTTCAGAGCAGATGTTAGAACTTCCAGTGTCTGCCCTCTAGCAGCAAACTGAGGCGAGGAGGAGTTCACATTGCTGCTCCAAGCTTTGTGTCTGTGTTACCAGCCCCTGTAATGTTTAATTAGAAGAGGTGGACATAGGCAACTTCTTCCTCTTCTTGGCTGTGCATTGTTGCAGGGGTGGGGGGCAGCTCATAGTGACAGACAAATGCACCAGGCTCCCAAACCACCCGGTGCTTTCAGCAGTTGCTGAATGAATGGAGATCTCAGTGAAGTTTGTCCATATTTATCTGTGCTGCATACAGCATATGAGGGTCAGCTAATTACAAGCTGTACCACCACACGCAGAAATGATCCTGGAACAGTTTATTGGAGCAACAGGAAAGCAGGTTCAGGACAGCCAGGGATAAATGCACTAACTATAGAATGTTAATATATGCAGTGCCATTTTGTGACAGGCCATGGGTAAATCCGCCATTTTGGGACAGGCCATGGGTCAGTCCACCATTTTGGGACAGGCCATGGGTCAGTCCGCCATTTTGGGGCAGGCTGTGGGTCAATCTGCCATTTTGGGGCAGGCTGTGGGTCAGTCCGCCATTTTGGGACAGGCCGTGGGTCAGTCCGCCATTTTGGGGCAGGCTGTGGGTCGATCCACCATTTTGGGACAGGCTGTGCATTTGGCCGCCGCCATTTCAGTGTGGCCCACAGGCATGTGGAGCAGCAGCCATCCCACTGACACAGAGCTCGCCCTGCTTCCACCCCCATTTCCCACCTGGTTGTTTTGAGCCAGCCAACCATTCCTCTCCCACACCTTCCCCACGCACAGCCCCATGGGGTGCTCCCTGCTGCACTGGAGCTGTTTGCCTCACCTCTTGCCTCTGTCTCTCACCCACAGCTTGCCAGACTCCCAGGGGAAGATTCAGCAGTTTCAAGGGTCTCCTTCAGAAACAGAAAGACATGTTCCCCCCAGGAGGTGGTGCTTTGGCCAGAATTTCCCCTCAGAAGATGCCAGTGCCCTCAGGCCCCAGGTGCTGTGGCAACTTTGTAGAGCACCACGAGGGGTGTTGCTGTATCGTGCTTGCCCAGAGAGCAAGTGGAGCACCAGTGGTTGCACTCAGGCCAGAATTCGGCTCTCACATGCTTGCTCTACCTACTCTAACCCATGCATTTTGTCCTAAAACAGTTTAAAACCAAATGATGCAGCTTAAAATCTTAAGGACCCATGAAGGAAGAATATGTTACCGTGAGATGAGCTAATGGGACTTGAGCATAAGAATCCTGTAGGAGAGAAAACAAAAGCCAATAAAGGCAGCCTTGGTCTACCAAATCCTTAGGAAGTTGTCTGAGGGACCTTTCTCCCTGCCTGATGTCAACACAATGACAGAAGTCCACTTGAAGGTGTCAACTGGTCAGAGTTTGCAGCAGTGGGAGGAGGGCAGCACCGTGACCTGGGAGGGGGTGATTGAGGCATCCTCAGGGTGGTGGAAGGAGCACAGTGTGTTCTCCAGCAGCCATTCCCTCACAAAGGCACACTCCAGCTCTGTGCGGACGATGATGTCTCTTGCCAGCATCTGCTCCACAGTACCTAAAGCAAGGTGGGAGGTGTGTCCCAAAGACAGGTTGCAGGGAAACAAAGAGGGGGCAGAGAACACAGTCCTCATGAAGGCTCCATCTTTCAAGGGCACTGCTCATCCTGATGGCTGTAGCAGCACCAGGGAGAAATCATTCCAGAAGAGCTCCCTGAAAACATGGAGGAAGTGGCTACCATCCACCACCGTGGAAGTACCTCCACCGCCTCAGCACTTCCTCCTCTTCCTCCTCCACCCCCATGTCACTGCTGGAGCTCTCCTTCTAACTGCTGCTGACATCCTGGCAGCTTCTTTTCTGGAGGCACCAGCAGAGCCCAAAGAGCAGGACAACGACTAGAGAAAGGGCCCAGAACTGCCACAGTCGCAAGACATTCCTGAGCACGGCTCCCCAGGACATGCAGCTCTCAGCTGGGGTTGTCTGCTCCATCTGCTGTGCAGGACAATTCATCTCCTCATCCCCATAGCTCTGGAGAGGGACCAGTTTTTCCAGTTGCCCCAAGGCAGGAGCACAAACATGTGGGGGAGCCTTACTTCCACCATCAGAGAAACCAGAGCCCACCAGAGAAGTGGTTCTGCTGCAAAATGCTCCCCGAGTCTGCAGCAGCTGCACAGCCTCACTCTCTGCCCGTGATCCTGGCAAAGGGATGCACAGACACTCACAGACACAGCATTTGCTCAGGCACCACATTTATGGGCAGCTCGGTAGGGAGTGCAGCTCCCAGAGGGAATGGACTCTCTGGGAAAGGGAGGGCAGTCAGTGTCCAGGTGGGACTGGGAGTCTCTGGTTCCAGGCTCTTTCCACGGCCCCTTCAGCTGTAGAGGAAAGATGCAGCAGCAATTCCCACTGCCGACAGAGCAGCCCTTCTCTGTATCCAGCGCTCCCAGAGAGGTGGCATCAGATCCCTGGGAGGGTTCAGTGTGTGAGATGCATTAAAGGGATAGAAACTGGGCAGAAATGAAACCCCCTTGAGTTCCAACTTGTCATCTGAGAGCTGAAGTGCCAGGTACAAATAATTTCTGATTAGAACCAGTTCAGCAGTACAGGTCTGTTTGAGTTCAATAAGAAGTTGCACAATCCAGATTCTGGAATGTTTTATTGAAACAACAGGAAAGCAGGTTCAGGATTACTGGGGATAAATGCACTAACTGCATGTTAACTACTGTCATGGGTTTGAAAAGAGATGTTAGAACATTTTCCCAAGTGCCCCCCACCCAACCCCACCTGTTTCTTCCCGGATGGGACGGGGGTGGGGTGGGATGGAGCGGGGCCGCACGCGGCGGGCAGCGCAGGAGCAGGGGGAGGGAGGGGGAGCACAGAGAAAGACCGAGAGAGAGAGACCGACCCATCTCAGAGCAAGGTATTCTGCTTTCAAGACTGCCTGTGGGGAAAAAAGGACTTTTTTTTTCGTTGCTGGCTGCAAGCACACATGGCTGCGAGCATCCTTCGAACTGCCGGGACAGTCCTGCCTTTTCCCCGCCTCCCTCCACGGGTTGCCGTGGGTTTCTCCCCCCCCACCTGGCGAACTGGGACTTTGTTTTGTTTCTTCTGAAATTTTTGATTGCACCATTTGTTGTTTATTCAGATTTTGTTAATAAAAAGCTGTTTCTTTTCCTTTTCCACACTTCCACCTGAAGTGTCCTAATTTCTAAGTTGTAATCTTGTTAAACTAATACAACTACTTATAAAGTAACTCCCATTAATATAGACAGTGTCCATGACGAGGTGTGAGCCCCACAAGCGCAGCTCTGTGTGTGAGCACCTCTTTCAGGGGCCATGAGCAGGAGTCCTTTGAGCTGATATCAACAGAGAGATGTTCTCCTGCAGGGCCTCTGGGTGGGCATCCATATCGTGCACCAGGTGCTGGAAGAGATTGAGTGGTTCAACCTCCCATCTCCTCTCTTCCCTCCTCTTGTGAAGAGAGCACAGAGCACATTCTGATGCTGCTGGTGGTGTTGGGACAGGTTGGTGGATGCTCTTCCTGCCATCCCATGGGTCTGACTCCCATCTGAAGTCTTCAGCCCTGAATCAGTGCCTTCAAATGACAGTTATCTCCCCTCCTTCCTTTTCCATTCTGCACTTGAGTAGACCAACATTTCGTTTGCCACAGAACAGACCAGTTCCCAGTTCCCATATTGTGGAGCTTTCTGCCATAAATCAGCCTGATAGGTTTATTCTCTACGTAATGGGAAATTATGACAAATGCAGCTGTATAATCTAGTTAGTAACTCACCATAATGACTGCTTCTGGGGTGATTTATGGGTTTTGTCATATGTGAGCTTTCAGAACATTAGAGATTACATTTTTCACACTTTTTTTGTTGGAATCTCAGTTTATTAGACTTCACTGCAGCATTAATCACTTGCAGTACAACCCTGGACTTCACAAATGTATCAGATCAGCATGAAAAAGGCAGAGAAAACAAGAACTGTTGTGAATTAATGAGCCGGGTAACACATGTCTCACAACCAGTGATGAAACAACCTGTGTTCTTCTTCATGCTGCAACAGAAAGCCCCAAAGTCTGGCTTTTTTTTTTTTTGCACAGGCAGCAGCAAAGAACTGAATCAACACGGCCACGCTTGAAACCTGAAAGATCTGCGAGGCTGAGTCTCTTCTAGCTAATGGTAAAATGATGTGTGAATCTGTCCTAAATGTTCAAATAAAGAAGATTGATTCACAGTTATAATATGGCTTATAAGCAAAACACTGGGATTCTATAGGAGAAATGCATGTGTTGTGAAACAGCCGATAAATCAGAGAGACAGTTCCAAGGTCTACTGTGAAGGTCTGGGAAATGTTCAGAGTTACCATCTATGGAGTTTGATGCAGGATAAACTGGAACAAAAGGCCATCATTACCCGAATTGCTTTGGTTTAGACTGGGGTTTTTTTCTCAGATAATACTGTGTAATACTCCAGAAAATATGTTGTAAAGGTCACCATGATCCATGGGACACAAGCAGGGAGGCTGGGGTTGATGCAACATGTTCCCTGCACTGGGAGGGTGGACAGAGGGCAGGCCTGTTGTGGGGTAAATGAGGAAGTGGGTGTCAGACCCCACCTCAAACCTTGTCTGGACAAAGCCTTGGAATCGCAGAATATCCTCAGCTGGAAGGGACCCACAAAGGTGATCAAGTCCAACTTCAGGCCCTGCACAGGACACCCCAACAATCCCACCCCGCGCCACTGCATGTCCTGGTGGGCAGCATCACGCAGCTGACTGTGGTTTGGGGTGGGTGGGTAAGATGATCCACAGGTGGTGAGGAGTATCCCTGTTCCCTGAGCACCTGGAGAGCTGCAGACACCGATAACTGGTAAGGACACCAGCCAGGGAGGTGACCTGGGGTTGGTGAACTGGTGTCCCCTTTCAACTGCTGCTTTCTGCTAAAGATAACACAGCCTGTTACCAAGCTCTTGTTGCTGAGGTGATAAATGAGTGGTGAGATTCCGTGCTTCATGCCCCTGTTTTTTTCTGCACTACTTTTACTCTCAGCACCGGGAAGGATTGGGCCAGAATGGAGGGGTTTGGGGTCACAGTGCTGGACCTGGGATGGGCAGCCAGGCAGAGCAGCTGGAGGTATCACAAACCCTCTGCCAAAATACAGTGCTGCTCTGTTAACGCAAGATGGGGATACTGAGCCCAACTGTGAATATTGATGGGATGCCACAGTGCTCAGGGTACTTCAGAGGAGAGGTCCTGCTCCAGGCTGAGCTTTTTGGATACTCAGGGAGCAGCTCAGGCACAAACCTTTGCATCTTTCCTGAGCCACTGCTGCTTTCTTAACCCCCTTATTGGGCTGTGCATGGACAGTTGTCTGTGGAAACTTGGACATGAAGGACCATGGATGGGCATGAAATGTGGCCTCCCAGTAGAAACAGCTGGGCTGAACACTCCTTGTTCCAGCTATGAATCTTGGCTCTCAGGAGCAGCAGATTCCATCCTTCATTAAAACAGAGCCTTTTTTTAGTTATTATTTTGAGGAACACAAAGGACCTTTCTTGTTTATTTTATTAGCATTTTTAATTACTTTTGTTTGGGCAGTGCAGGGCACTCATTGCATGAGAAGCATGAAATGTTAGATACTGCTGAAGTGGGGCATCTGCAATGAGATGTAAGTGTTGAATCTCCTGTTAGAGGTTTGGAGGTGTGGCAGTCAGAGGCTCAGGTCCTTCAGTGATCAGCAGCAAATGGGAGACAGGCACTGCACAGACACAGAATGTAACATAAATCATGGTCAGATTTTCTCTGTCAGGTAAAAGGAACTCTGCTTGTATGTGTTGTTTTGATTTTAAAAACACAAAAAGGAGACCAAAACATGCACCCGAGTTTTCTTCTTCAGCTTGATACAGGCTGGGAAAAACTGTTTCCATGAGTTTGTTGCATTCATTCCAGACTTCAGGCACTGATACTGGTCCTG
Source organism: Manacus vitellinus (assembly GCF_001715985.3). Classification (NCBI taxonomy): domain Eukaryota; kingdom Metazoa; phylum Chordata; class Aves; order Passeriformes; family Pipridae; genus Manacus; species Manacus vitellinus. The sequence continues at coordinate 40,865,893 of NW_021940750.1, read as the reverse complement.
AGCAGGAGGCATCGCCAGCTTGGATGAAATTTGGTGCATAAGTGTTTGGTTTTGAAGTGCCTGCAGAGGGACTGGACAGAGGCAGCCAAGGACTGTAGGCAGGGCTGGGAGAATAACTTGAGTCCTGCTGGGAAGGTGTGGTAGCAAGAAGGTGAAGGCAAGTAAAGAAACAAATCCAGTTTTTGGCAACTCTTCAGTCATCCAGACTGAAGTGACAAATGTGGAGGCTTCAACAGATAAACCCCAGCAAGTGCCATTCTCTGCAGGTCTTGGATGATGCCAGCAGTGTCTCCACAGGAACCTAGGGAGGAGGAGAAGCATCCCAGTGATTACAGAATTGCAGGTGGTTGATTCAGTATCACCTTGAGCCCAGGTGATGCTGCTGCTCTGCGCAGGACTCGGCACAGCCAGAGGCAGGGGCTGGACAAAGTTCTATGCCAGCTCAACCCCCCTCTGACTGTACCAGCTGTGCCAGGCCAAAAATATGGTCAAATCCCAGGCTCAGCCTATGTGATGTGGGAGAGATTTTAGCCTTGATCACAAGCACATGATGGGCAGTTACCCATCCTCACAGAGCCTGTAGGCTTTACATTCAAAACCATCTTATGGATGGAGTGTGCAATGCATGGACATGGGAGAAAACCCAAAAAAACCACCTTGCAGCATCAGACCTTTAGATCTAAGTAGAGTGGCAGGGGATAAATCCAGCTCAGAGCTTCTCAACCTGTGCCTGTTGGTCTTCAGGAGGAGAATCAGAGCAAGGGTGGGGAGCAGGAGAATATCCCAGTGTGCTGCCCTGGTGGCTGCTGGTGCCGGATGAACATCTCCAGCCCTCCCTCCCTGGCAGAAGCCCACTGGTTTTCTAGCCCTCCAGCACAGACAGGGAGGCCCAGGCTGCTTTGGGCAGCTGCCTGATTTTCCTGTGCCTCAAGCTGGCCCGGCTGGATGCTCTCAGCTCCGACGTGGTCCAGAGGGGAGAAAACAAGAGGCATTCCTGCCGTGTGAGGGAGCAGAGCTGTCACACAGCGCCGTCCGTCATGTCCCGCTGACAGATACTGGCTGCAGCAAAGAGGCTGGAGACCAAAAATAGCCCCTTCCCTACACAGGAAATAAATAGATGGGAAGGCGTACGTGCACCCGAGTCTCCGTGTCCTGTGCTGTGCCCCAGTGGAGAAGTTCAACACTGGGAAGGGGGTGGGTGTGGCATGGCTGGTGTAAAGATGCCAGCCTGGCCTGACCCAGCATCTCCCAGCTCTTGGACTGCAGTACCTTGTGCATCTCCAAACTTCCACCACCTCTCGGGCCTGTCCCCATCATCTCAGACAGTTTCTCCTCCTGGCAGGTGTGGCTAATAAGTCCCATGTGATTTTTTTTTACCTCTTTTTTTGGCTTCACACTGACAGAGGGCAGGGTTAGATTTTAGATTTTGGGAATTCTTCCCTGTGAGGGTGGCGAGTCACTGGCACAGGTTGTGGCTGCCCCATCCCTGGAGGTGTTCAGAACCAGGTTGGACGGTGCTTGGAGCAACTTGATCTAGTGGAAGGTGTTGCTGCCCATGGCAGGGGGTTGGAACAAGATGATCTTTAAGTTCCCTTCCAACCCAAACCATTCAGTAATTATGATTTTAAGATTTTATGATTTTCTATGCAGCACAGAGCAAAATGTCCCCATTAGGCTGGCATCTTTCTTTTGCTCTACTGAAAGTCTGTTTCTCCCCTCCTTCTTGCCTTCATCTTTCTTGGAGGAAAACTGTGTTTTATTTCATGCTAGAAAAAATCTAGACCACTCCTTATCCCCAGCCCTGAGCTGAGAAGTAGGGAGTAAAACTAGGGAGTAAAACATAGGTGGTGGACCAATGCCATGAAAACTGTTTTCTCCCCATGGCTCCATGTCTCTGTCTGCTCCCAGGGTGCTGGTTTTCCTCCTGGGGACCAGTGCCCAGAGAGTGGAAAATGGGGGGTGAATTGTTGAAAAGGCTCCGTTTGGAGCTTAAGTCGATGGCTCTGCTCTGAGGTCAAGGAACTGCTGCTTTTGCCAGCAAAAAGAGCCCAGATGTTTTTCAATTTACACAGGCGAGCTCTCCAAAAGCAGGTTAGCACTGTCATGCTGCACGTTTGGGAAGGACCCCCTCTTTCCAGAGTCCCTGGCATAAAATATATGCTGTGAAACAGGAGGTCGGAGTGCTGAAGTGATTTAAGAGCCTTTGCTCCGACTCAAGGATTTTGAAGGGGTCTTCATGTTTGTTGTGTTTCTGGGTTCTAATATCAATGAGAGAATTAAATCATTATATTGAAACATCAAAACACTAATGCTTTGTTTTCATTGGCATGAACCAAAATGATCTAACTCAAAAGCCATGAAATATCAGCTTTTTTTTTTTTTTTCCTGACGATGAATAATAAGATCTCTGGCTGCTTGTGATAGTAAATTTAATAATGTCAGTGATTTGAAAGGTTTGAGTCCTAAACGTGAAGAAATGTGTTTTACCCCCTCCACCCTCTGCCTTTTTCTTCCCTCCCCCCTCCACTACTGTCAGGAAGTTTTGTGGTAAATAAGCCAAAATGTGTAGATTAAAACCCATCGGTCTCATGTACCAGGTGAGTGCCAAACTCTACATACCCGGCGCAAACCTCCATCTCCCAGGTGGTCTGAATTTGCTTATAGCTGGGTCCTGTAAGCAGATTTAATATTTCATAAGCACTGCTCCATCTCATGCCTATATTATTGACACCACATGGAAGTCAGGAAATTGGTTCTTTCTGGGAACAGTTTGCAGAAATATGCAGCCTGTCAGCTCCTTTCTCATGGGGTGCATTAACAGAGGGGCTCGCAATTACAAGTAATGAACCTTCTCCAGATGTCTGCAGTGACTCAGCTCCAACTTTATCTTCGACGGACGAGATGGACTTGACAAGATGGATTATTTGTGGATATAATATAATGGCTTTGCAAAACGTGGAATTCCCAATTATTGCAAGGCAGGCGAAGCATTCGGTAGGAGCAGGAACGCCAAGGTTTATCCACTGGATAAACAACAACAACCCAAAAGGAAATAAGCTGTGCCATTTCCCCCCTCTTGAAACTACCAGTGTTCCCATGCTGTTTTAATTCTTCCTCTTTACGATACCATTTATGTTACACACATTAAAGTTAAGTCATGTCTTTAATAAGATGGAAACTGGAAGTGAGATTTTGAAGGAAAAGGAGCTCGGAGTCCTAAATTTACTCTGTGCTTGGAGAGCACAGAAAAAACAACAGAAAGGATGGGATATACCAAAGAAAGCAATTTTAATTGTCATCTTCCATGGAAAATTGAATCCAGTCGTTCCCCACCGCTGTGAGTGCCAACGTACTGTGCTATATATGGCTGGGTGCTTATTTTAGCAGTTCAGCTGTACAGAAAAAGTGTAACCAAAGTGAAATTTCTTGGGTAAAAGCTCTGCCTGCAAATGATGCATAGGGTTCTCTGGGTTATAAATTTCAAAACAGGTATTTCAAGGCCTGCGTCGAATAATTGAAACAAATCTCTTTTACTTTGGGTTTGATTAAGAGCGATAATTTCATGCTAATGCCCTCCGAAGGAATACTTGTCAGGCGTGGATAAAGAGATGCTGAATTATCTTTCTTTTAAATCACAGGTCTCCTGGCACCCGAGTGGTAAGGCTGGGGTCTCCTTGGGGAAGTATTTGTATATCTTTTTGGGCTGAGCTGCAGGTTTGTTTGATGTGGATCTTCAAGATAAAATTACTGCGCTCCAGATGTTCCAGTTTAAATGTTTGTACATAGGGATTTCCTTGGTTGTTGAAGAGAGGAGACTCAAAACAGACTCGATCATTCATGCATCTATTTCTAGCACATGTTTTGCCATGTTTGAGGAGGCAAATGTCGAGAGGAGCTTTTATAAACAGGCCTCTCTTTCTCAGAGCACAGTTTGTTTACCAGGTAATGTGCAGGGCAGGTTTCTGCAGTGCTAACAGCAATATGTTGATTTAAACTATCACACCTCTCCCACCAGCTCCAAAGATCTTCCTTTCTCATTGGGAAGAGAAAAGAAAGGGGGAATTCTACTCCCTACCTGTTGCCTGCCAAGGTGAGATGTGCTCTGCCTGCATGCCCACTGTGGGTTGTTGCACCTTCTGCAGTGGCTGTTTCCAGGCATGGGAAAGGCTGAGTTCTGGGGATGCTGGACCCAGCCCGGCCCCAGGTGGTGTTGATCCATGAAACCCTGCTCCCATCCCTGCTGCAATCAGACTCTTTGCCCCCCTCAGGATCTCCTTGGGCTGAGGACATTAAGAGTTTCTCCACAAGAACAGCCCACTCAATATCACACCTGCAAGAGACAAGCTCTGCCAGCACTCGGGAGTTTAGTCCCAGCTGGGAAAGAGCAGAGATCTTTCCAGTGTGCTTTTGTGCCAGGGAGGAGGCAGCAGGATTGCTTCCCTGCCATGATTCTTCATGGGTGTCCTCAGCAGTTTGGGACAAAAACATGTCTCAAAGCAGCAGCAAACATGTGTGGAGACAAATGACTTCAAAGGGTGGTTGATAATTATCAAAAGGAAAAGCCAGCCCTTTGTAAATAAGAACAAAAAAAGAGCCCACTGCAGGACGGGGTCTATCCTGGCGCCAGCTTTGGTGGCATTGAATGCAGCAGTGTGGGAGCAGGGCTGGCTTCCCTGTTTTGGGTGTCTGTAGAAGTCAGTGTAGAGGGTCGTGCTGCTTATGTGGGGAGCAGGAGCTGATTCAGCAGTTGTGGTCACTTGGGGTGGCCTTGAAGTCTCGAGTGGTGGCTTTGTTATCATGGAGATGCACAGGAGGCGTTTAAATCTTCACTTCCATGTATCCACAAACCCTGCTTTTGACAGTAATTCAGAAATTTGGGGAAGAATAGACAACCTCATTAAAAAGTACGACAGAGAAGAGGCAGTGGCAGAGAAATGAGGAACAAGGTGGTGGAAAGGAGACCTTCCCTGAGGTTGGTGCCAATCCTCTGTGCCCCACAGTAAAGCCCTGTTTGAAGTTAAAGCACGAAGCAACTGCACTTCTTCTCGGGAAAGCTGGAAGTGAGCACCCCATGGAAATGCAAAACGCACTCCTGCGGCAACGCGCTCCCCTCTCCCTCCTTTTCCATGCACGCAGCCGAGCAGCTCCGAGCTCCAGACAAGGTGAGCCTGCTGCGTGCAGCCACCTGCTCCCAGTGCACTTCCAGCCGGAGCATCTGGGGCTCAGGCTGCCTCTTTCCGGGCACCTCATCCCTCTCCATCTCTGGTGGTGGTCTCGGACGAGCCTGCGGCTCCGCGGCTCCGCATCTGCCGGGGGGAGCGGGACCGTCCCTGCCGGCCCCAGGGTGTGAGCGGGCGGCTCTGTCGGATGTTTCCCAAGTGGCCCAAGGCGTTTGTAGTGAGGAAGGAATGTTCTTCCTGTCCCGCCCCATCCCCTTTCAAAGCCCTGCAATTCTCAGCCAGCCATATGATTCCCTTCCCAATATATTCTTCCCTTCAGCTGTATTTTACTGTTTTAGGGGGTTTGCTAGCCCCTAGTAATATATAGTAATATATATCCCCTCTTTATGCTTGAGGGAAACATCTCCTTGCAAAAGTCCATGGAGGAGAGCTCATATCCTTGCCCAAGTGAGGGGTTCACCTGCAAAGTCCATGCAGACACCTCTGTGACCTTTTGGGATACAGACCTTGGAATAGGTTGCCCAGAGAAAATGTGGATCCCCCATCCCTGGAAGTGTTCAAGGCCAGGTTGGACAGGGCTTGGAGCAACCTGGTCTAGTGGAAGGTGTCCCTGCCCATGGCAGGGGGTTGTAACAAGATGGGCTTTAAGGTCCCTTCCAACCCAAACCTTTCTGGGATTCTATGGTTCATCCCCACTCAGCCATATCCAAGTGGACATCTGAGACTTGGGCTTCCATACCATCATTTCCCACTGGAGTGGTAAAAAATCTGATGGTTTGATTGTATTTTAGATGGTGCTGCAAAGTAGGTACAAGCAGCCTTCACCCTGAGGAGGAAGGAAAGCTGAGAATATTTGGTTTTGTTGTTACTGCTGCCAAATTTTGCACCCTCATTCTTGCACCCAGTTGTGAGGACAGCACAGAGGGCGAGGACAGCAGCTGTGTGCTGGTGACTGTCCTCTCCAAGGTGACCTGCTGTGCATCGTGACAACCCTCCTCCAGTCCTCACAAGCCAATGCTTGGAGAGCTGGTCTGGCCATTGCTATGAGCTCCTGGAGTTTGCTCCAGGGTTTGTTGCAGGGCTACAGATGTCAAGTCCTGGCTGGCCAGAGATGGCTTGATAATCTAAAGGTCTGAGGAGGTTAATAAGCCAACAAAGAAAAATAAGAAGCACAGGAAGAGTTGTAGCCCAGAGGTGTGATCTTTCCAAAGCCTGGTATGGAAAGCTCCCTGATGGTGCAAGATCTTAGACTTAGTTGTGAATGATAACAAGACGCACTTTTGTTTGGTCTAGGTCTGCCTTTTGCTTCCAGCTTGTGATGATTTTTGAAGCAAAATATGCAAGAAACTGTGCTGCACTTTCACTGTTCTGCACAAGCTCCCCCCCAAGCCCCCAGCATCACTCTGCAGTTCTCAGTAGTGTGGTTTTGGGCACAGAAATGTTTGGTGTGTGCAGGTGCTGACAATAACATGGGGAAGTCACAGTCTAGGCTCAAAAAACTTGAAAGCTCTGTTTTACAGTGGTGTCAGTGACCTTACATGTGTGTGAGGGAGGAGGTTTGAACCTCTTCACAATATTAGTATGGGAAGATATATCTCAGGATTGCCTCTTTCCCACAACCTGAGCACAGGGGAGTACTTTGAAGACAATGGGCTTTGCATTTTTTACACCTCTTGAAGCACATGTAAAGAATTGCCTGGGGAATATACCCGCCCTGGCTCCATCCATACTGACTGCTCAGTCATTCCTGGCATTGCCACGTCTTACCTTGGCCAAGTGTGGATGTCTGCGGCTTGTAGGTCCCAAAGAGAACAGTCCTCCACTCCATGACCATGTTTTCTTCTCTGAGTGGATTATTTGCTTCACTCCTGAGGTGAAAACCGGCTTATGTGCAAAATGGGCAAAATTGGTTTGGGGATAAAATCAGTGAGGGGTGGAAAAATGGCAAGACAGGGGGAAAAACAGCCTGGCAGTATAAATGTAAATCTTAGGGGTAAGAGCCAGCATGTGAAAAACAGGTGCAATTTTCCTGGGATAAAAGGAGCTGTGCCACTTCAAAGAGGTTAAACACTTGCCCGTGGCTGTGCAGTTCTCCCTTTAAACCATCCATGTGAGAGACCAACACCACGCTGCAGCACAGAGCACCATCCCAGGTGGCCCTGCAGCTCCTGTTGCTGTCCCTGGATGGTCAGAGGTCCCCCCTGTTCCCCAGGGGAGCAGCCCTCGGGCACAGTCGGAGCAGCAGGACTCCCACTGTCCCATCCCGGAACACTTTGTCCTTGGATGCTGCTCGCGGCGAGGACAAAGACCTGCGAGCCAACATAAATCATCGTTTGAAGTCTGCAATGACAACATGGAGAAACACTAATGGGATCATTTAATAAAACCCACATTGTCTCTGTTGGGAAGCTGTACAAACAGCGCTATCGGGAGCTGCCCAAGCCAGCCCTGGAAGGCCTGTTGCTGTTCGGATCATGCTCGTTGCATGCGGAGGGAGGCAGGGAGCTGGACTGAAGGGCTGATTAATCAAACAGTAGTTTGGCTCTGGGATGGCTCATGTGGGAGCTGGGATGCTGCACTAACACACCCTTCCTTTCAGTGGCAAGCTGGACACCTCCTCTCTGAGCCCAGCTGTAGGTGAGGGATGCACAGAAGAATGTGTGACGCCTCTTGTTTGCATTTACCCTCTCATCCAGGCAGCACCCGTGGGTCCCCCTGTGGCTGGTCCTGGCTGAGAGACCCCCCTCACTGCTCTTTCTGGGAAAATCAGCTCAATTAATCAAAGCCAGCTTCATCTCTCCGTTGCTACACTTGGAGTAAGGCTGGGTGTGGAAATCACAGAAACATGGAATCCCAAAATGGTTTGGGTTAAAAGGGACCTTACAGACCATCTAATTCCAACACCCTGCTATGGACAGGGGCACATTCCACCAGACCCATCCAACCTGGCCTTGAACACTTTCAGGGATGGGGCTGCCATGACATCATGTCCACAAATATTAATGCATTTTGCCCTCAAGCCAGCACCTAAATCCATTTCATCTTTATTTATCTGATCATGAGATGTATTATGATCTAGGGGAATCAAGGAGTTCTTCACCCATGGCAGATGTCACCCAGGACAGTGGTCTCAGCTCGCTGCCAAAATTTCCTTCAGGACGATTTCAGATGCACACCTTGGCACAAGGTCCTTGCTGGAGGTTTTGCTGATGCTGATGTGCCAACTGCTGCCTTGGCAGAGAGGGCTTTTTCACAGAGGAGCAGGTTGGAGAAAGCATGGACTGTCTTGTCCATATTTTGCAGAAGGATGAAGCATTTCCTCCTAAATGCTCTTGAGGAGTGCTTTAACTTTTCTGATATTTTTAGGAATGCAGATCTGATGTTGACTGCTCTGAGCAAAGCCTAAAGAGGGGCAGAACTGCCCACTCACAGGACTTTAATGCAAGCTTTGTGGTATTTTTATATCCCAGTTCTTGGAGTCAAGAGAATTTCAGTGCTAAAAAAGCTTTTCTCAAAATTGGTGTTAAACCTGAAATCACCTTCAAGACTCAGAAAATAGTAAGAATAGAAAATAGGTTTTTTAAAAAATATTGGGGTTTGAGTGAGTGTCACAGTTTCAGGGAACTGGACTTGATTTTGTATATGGTAGTTTATGTTGAGGAAGTGTAATTTTAGTAGCAAGGTAACATCCACTCCTCTCAGTCTGCCTATGGAGCTGGTGGGCAGAAGTAAGTGATCCCAGGGCTGCATCCAAACAACATCTGCTGCAAAAGGGGAAAAGATACTTTTGATTTGCCCATTTCTCTCTGAAGATTGTACAGGGAGCCTGTGAGGACCATCACAGATGCAAGTCAGAGATACTTGTGCTGGTCAGAGGGGTGGGAAAGGTGGCCATCCTGGCCTGACAGAGGTGACAGTCTGGTCCCCCTGGCTGGCATGACACCCCTTACAGATTTCAGAGTGCCCTGTAATGCAAGTGAATGCAGAGCTGTGTCACAGGTGTGGCCAGCAGAGATAAAAATTGTCCAGGTCATTTCATACCTGCAAGGGGTGCAAGTCTGAGAGGTGGGAAGGGCCTAAGCCCTGGATCCATCTAAAAAGAATCCTCAGACATTATAAGGCCAAGTTTCTACACCCACACTGCTACACCTGCTGCAATAAATCTGAGGAGTCCACAGCCCCATCAGTGCCAAGCCTTTCCTTCTTCTGAGGGCATCTTCCCTCCCTTTTCCTCCTTTCCCATCTTAAAAAAGTAGCTGAGGGAGCTGGAGCCAGTGCTGCTGTTGCCATCACTGCTCCTGGAATTTCCTTGGCAAGGCTGGCTTCTCTCCCCTTTCTGTCCCTGCTGACTTCACCCCTTCAGCCCCACTCCTACATCTGGAGGTCTTGATGGGCTCTGTTCTCCAGAACCTCAGCTGGCCTTTCAGCAAATGTGACTTTTCTTCCATTGAGTCCTCAGGTGAAACCTTGTGGCTGTTGCACTTTTCAGTGAAACCAAGGAGCTCAATTTCTGTCCCTTCAACTTGTTCCTGCCTCCCGTAATTAGTTTATCTTGCATTGATGGCCACCATCCCTGCTGAATTATTGATCTAGCATGGACAGCTGTTGCTGTGACATTCAGTGTATTAAGCAGCCCTACAGTTCCAAAGGGGTGTCCTAACTTTCCTTAGCATTTGGCTTTGGGCTCTGTGCTGGAGCAGTTTCCAATCAGATCCAACCAGAGGGTGGTGGGGCACTGAACAGGCAGTGGTCACAGCCCCAAGGCTCCCAGGGCTCCAGGAGTGTTTGGACAATGCTCTCAGGGACAGGGTGGGATTGTTGGGGTGTCCTGTGCAGGGCCAGGAGTTGGACTGGATGATCCTTGTGGGTCCCTTCCAACTCAGGATATTCTGTGCTTTGTTGGAGTCAGTCACGGGCATGGACAGGACACTTCAGGGTGGATCCCTTTGTCTGGTATTCTGCAGTTTCCTGGCTCTCTCCAAGAAAATTGCTCTGCACTAATCTTTTTTTATCAGTTGCAGCAACTTGCTGGGTTTTCTTCTAAAGCTTCCAGATGTCTTTGATCAGTTACAGCAAAACACTGAGGTGTTTTTATTTTCTCCTGAACTTTGCTTTTCTCTTGAATACAGAGTTCAGCCACACTTGCTTAAGAGGCTTTCCTGAGACAGTACCACCTTCCTTCCTATCTTGTGGACAACATTTTGTTTGCCAGTTTACACCCTAGTCTGTCAGAGTAAGGTGGTTTCTGCATTTGGATTCAGTGGGACTGGCATTTCCAGCCCTTTAGTCCTTGGACTCTGGTACCAGAAACAGATCATAATCTCACTTAGCAGCGTGTTTCTGAAAAAAACCAACCCCAAGTAATTCACCAGCTCCCCTGCACTGTCAGAGCTGTGGTTTTCCTGGGTCCATCATTAAGCCTGGCTGCAGTCCAGCTGTTTCTGCCCCTGCTCCACCTCCCTGGTGCACTGGGAACAGCACACGGCAGAATAAGATGATCTCTCTGAGAATTTGCTGGTTAGTTTGTTAGCTGCTTGGCAGCCTTCACCCACCCAAAATAACACTGTAACTTGAAAGACCATAGAGGAAAAGAGAAGAGCGAAAGAAAAACCTTTGCCGAATCTAATTAGTTGAATCTAATCAAGGGCTACAAACATAACCATGCTCGAGTTATAACTGCGTCATTATTTCTTGACTGTAGGGCAGAGTTAAAGAAAGAATATCCTGAATGAACACACCCTGGACTGGTTTGGATTTCTTTCCCATTTCAATTTAATTCTGATTTTTCTGACCCTAGCTCCTGGGGCTTGGGATGAGTCCAACATCTCTGTAATGGTGTTACTCCACCTGCAACTTCCACTTCAGCTTGGATCTCTGTTTGAGACTGCATATTTTCTGAAATCTCAGCAATATCATAGAATCCCAGAATGGCTGTCTTGGAAGGGACGATAAATATCACCCAGTTTCAATCCCCCCACCATGGTCAGGATGTCACCCAGTAGATTAAGTCGCTCACTAGATTAGGCTGCTCAGGGCCCCAGTATCTGAGGACCCCCTCCAGGACCAGACCCCACTGTGCAAGAACGTGCACCAACACCTACCAACAAGGTGGCTTCAGCTCCAAAGGCACAAGGCTGCATTTGAGGGGTAGCCCCACACAGTAGCTGAGGTTCACCAGCTGCCTTCAGTGCACTGTCTTTGCTTCATCCTTCTGCTTGTGCTGGGTCCTACTGCACCATGCACATCCCCATCCATCACTAAATCCCACTCTGTGACTATGCTCTGGATAAAAGTGACAACAGAAGGAGCAGTAAAGCTGTAACTAAGGTCTTAGGATTGGTTTAGGCCTGTGTCTGGGTTTTAGGACTGGACAAATGCACACAGGGAATACACCAAGTGTAATCTGTAACTATAATTTCTGGATATATAGAAAAACCTTTTCCTTGGTGAGGACAGTCAGCCACTGGAACAGGTGACCCAAAAAGGCTGGGTAGACTCCATGCTTGGAAGTTTCTCAGAATGACTAGATAAAGCTTGAACAACCTGAGCTAAGCTCAGAGGTTGGATTAGAGACCTCCTAATAGTGCTCCTTCCAGCCCAAGTTACCCTGTGATCTTATTACACTTCATTTTAGCAGATCATGTGTTGGACTCGATGATCTTAGAGGTATTTTCCAAACGAAAAGATTCTATGAATCTATGATTTTCTAGACCATGTGTTCACCTGGAGCTGATGCACCCTGTCACACCTTCAGCTCAGACCTTAAAAACAGGCACAACATGAACTTCATTGTGTCTCCTGGTCCCAGGTGGGAACTTGCCTGGGCATCTGGGCCTGGAGATCAGGGTTTTCACCCACTGGTGACCATCCCATCGCTCCTCTTTCCATGTTCTATTGTTGGCAGATGTCTAAGGCAAGGACAAGTTTGCAAGGAAGAACAAGCAGGATCCAAGGGGTCTTCACATCCCGGGGTTGAAGGTAACCCTTAAGATGTGCTGGCATGGTGTGGAGAATGGGCTGGATGAGCATGACCTCAAAAATCAAGTAAACATGGCATCCATAGCACCTCTCTGGCATTAGGGTACAGCTGCACCCGGGAAGGAGACAAGGCCTGGGAGAAATTCTTACCTTCTTGCATCAAAACTTTTGGGGTTTTGAAGCAAAATCATAGAATCTCAGACTTGTTTGGAATGGAAGGGACCTTGAAGACCATCTTTTATTCCAACCTCCTGCCATTGACAGGGATGCCTTCCACTAGACCAGACTGCTCCAAGGAATGTGAGAATGTGAATCCATGGCATTATGCTTAAGGAGCTATAGGTTGTCTTCCTTCCCTTAGCAGGAACATGGCCCCAGGGCACTCAGACCTCAAGGGATTGCTCCTACATTGCTAAAAGTGCCAAAACTCAGCATGAGCAGCAAAAAGAGCTGTAAAGCAAAGCCAAATAACCTTCAATCAGAGAGGACCCTGCTGATAAGAAGAGACCCTGTCTGGGGCTCGGGGCACTGGAGGAGGGCACAGTTTGTCACAGGCTGAAGAGGAGTCAGCAGTGCTCTGCCTTTTGTGAGCAGAACAGACATCAGGCTTGCAGTGCTGTGCAGGAAGACATGCAATGTTATCCATCTGCTCCACACAGCTCCAGGAAGGCCTCGGCTGGATATTGAATCCAGCTTTTGGCACCACACTTGAGAAAAGATGCGGAGTCCTTGGAGAGGCTCCAGAGGAGAAGAACAAAGAGGAACAGAGCCCTAGAAAACACGACCTGCAAGGAGACACAGAAAAATTTGGGGTTGTTTAGTCTAGAGAGGAGAAAACGGAGAGAAGACATGATAACAGCCTTCAAGTATTTTGGATTTCTCCACTGGATAGGAGATAGGAAGCAGTCCTCCATGTCTGCTGGGGCAAGCACATAAAATGATTAGGCTAAGGGCAAGGGTGACCGAGGTCAGACTTTGGGAAACATTTTCCAAGGGTGAGAACTGGGATTCCTTGTGTGGGAGGAGGTGGAAACTCCATCATCGGAGGCTTTCAAGAACGAGTTATTGAGCCATGAGTCTGGACAGATTAGGTGGGTGAGGAGACCTGCAGGGATTAGACCTCTTGAGGTCTCTCTGGCCAACCTTGCCCTGTGTGAATTCCCTCTAACTTTGTCCATGTGGACTTTTAAAAGTGCCAGGGAACCATCCTCTCTGCTGGAAATCACATCAACTGCTTCTTCTACTTCTTAAAGAAGTGCTACCCCAGCAGCAGCTCTGAAGAAGGAACAAGGACAGGGCTTCCCAAAGCACCGATCCTTGGGCCACCTGCAGTCGACATCTCCACACAGGAATGCTGAGGCGTGTGGAGAAGCTGGACACTGCTGCTGCAGAGCTGGCTGTTGGAGGAAAACAGTCCTGTCAGGGGCGGGAGGTACTGTGGGTGGTTTCATTGTAGTTGTTTTTGTAATTTATGGCTGGTGAGCCTGGAGTCTGGGAGGAGTGTTCCTTTTTATGCTCTTTTGTATAAATCCAAATAAATAAATTCAGGGAGAATCTCTTAGGCAACCAGGGTCCGGCCAGCCTATAGCTGTTAAGATTAATATCTGCCTCTTGGACCGCGCCAGGAGACCAGAGAGGGAGCTGGCAGGGATCTCAAAGCACTTTTTGGAGTGTGTTGGAAAGTCTGGCGAGTTATATGGTGCTCCGGTGGGAACTGAGTCGCTGGGCAAAACCGGTCCCAGCGGAGGGTGATATACGGGATGTTCCAGCCCAGAGTGTTTGCCTTGAGCAAAAGCCGTGAGCATTTTTAACAGGAGGGCACATCCCAGCTGTGGAACTCACGCTGCTTTGCTCAGCCCTGAAAATGCCACCGGCACTTGGGGTGGGGGGACATCATCCCTCTCTGTCCCCTTGGATGTGCTGGGAAGGGGAGTGAGAGATAAACCAGGCTCATGGCATCCCCACCATGGTTTTAGCAGATGGAGGAGGACACCAAGGGAGCAGAGTGTTGGTTTAAGAGAACAGCCAAAAGGCCAATTTCTTTCGGAGGGGAACAGGGTGCCGCCAGTAAAGTGTCACCGCCCAGTTGAAGCAGCGACAGAATAATGGATAGGGGTGAGCCCCGAGGAAATTTTGAATCCTGAGCACTCTCAGACGCTGTGTTCAATAATTTTATGACACGGGTGTTCAGGGGAGTTTCTCCCGGAAACATTTGTTTTATAAATGGCTCATTTTCTAATTACATTCTGCAGGGCTGAGCAGCAACAAGAAAAAGGAAGGGAAA
>NW_021940750.1:40778574-40850217 GCF_001715985.3 Manacus vitellinus | reverse complement strand
TATTGTCCTCGCTCAGCCAGGGTGAAGTCGGGGGAGGTCACAGATGTCCTGACCATATTTAGCTCTCAGAACAGGATTCATTTAGTTTAGATTAATTTTTTTTTGTTTTTTTTTCTCTCTAAGGGAGAAATTTCTGGCTGGCTGGCAGGAATGCAAGTCACAAGTTTCAGGACCAGCAAAGTTGTTACTTATCCTGGAGAAAGTCTCAATAAAAGGGCAATTTTTCCAGGGGAAAGGCAAGATCCTGATTCTCTCCAGAGCCAGGGTCCTGGCAGTCTGGTTCACTGGTCACCTCTGATAATCAGGGAGCTGTTTCCTACAAAATCAGGAATTTTGGCTGAAATTCCGAGCAAACACTGCCATCTTCTCCTAACCCTCTCCCCTGCATCAGTTAATGTGGGGGACAGCATTCCCCTGAGCAATTCCTTCTACCAGCTGTTTGCAAGTCTTCCCCCCTTAATGTAATTAAGAGGGAGGGGAAAAAAGAAAAAAAAGGCCCAACCCAGTGACCCTCCTTCTTCTTGCCAGATGAGCTGTTCCTCAGAAACACCTGTCTGGTAAATTAGAGTGGGAATTGTAAACGCCAAGCGCAGCATATTTTCCTTCGCCACTAATATATTGAAGTTGCATATGGTGCCCTGGGGGAAAGGCGATTGTTTCAAGTCAGATTTTCAAATCGTGAGCAAATCCTTGGGAGAGAGATTCACTGATTTACAGTGGGGTTCTTGAGAACATATCACCACCCCATGCTTCCAGGAAGGAAAACCTAGAGCGGGAGCCGGGGGTATTCACCAGGACCAGGACTAGGACCACCTTTCTGGCCAGGTTGGTGCAGAGCATGACAGTACCATAAGCACAGAGGCTGGAAGCAGAACCGGGGTGATTTCCAATTAAAACACATGTGAATTTTGACCATTATAAATTAAAAACCAGGAGGGGTCCCCCTGCATTCAGATGTTCAGGATAATGCCAGGGAATTGCTTTAAGCACAAGCAAATTGCCAGCCCTGGTGCGAAGGAAAGAGAAGTAGCAGAGAAACCAAGGGCACGTGGGGTGGTTTTATGTCCCTTTTTATGCCCCCTTTTTCGTGTCCCCATAGGCAATTAGTCTGATTAACCCCACCACCCTAGAGATGGGAATTCCCACCCAGGAGCCGTGCAGGAGCCCTTAGGATTCACACACATGTAAAGGCAAAGTGACTGAGGCTTTCGGATCGTTCCTGAATAAATGTTAACGCAAATAAAAAGCATTTAGGTAAGTGTTTTGTCGTTTGGTCCCTTCGTGGCTGGAATAAGTGATTGTTTCAGATTTATGCTCTACGTGTTGTTTTTCTTGGCAGACTGTGGAGTGCCGTGGTCTCCCAAGGCTTGCAATTTTAGGGATACTTTCGGATATTTAAAGAGAGCCTTTTGGCTGAAGTCCACACACTGCCTATAGTCACAGATACTAAAACTTCTTTCCAGTGACTGCCACTAATCATGCAACACTTTTGTGCTTAACATCTTGCCCTCGAGTTGACCCGGGGACTAACGGATCCCCATTCCTGCGCTCTGAGGTTGCGGCTTCCCCAAAAAATGGTGTGTGGATGAGTCCAGTGAGGCTGGAAGAGCTTGGAAAGTCGCTGCCTCCAACAGGTACTGCCTGCAAGACTTCAATAAAAAAAGAAAAATTAAAAAATTTTATAGAAGTGGTTCAATGAAAAAAAGAGAAAATACATATATATATTTATATATAATGGGAAAATTTTTTTTTTCTGAGTATGGGACTTCAATGGAGTTCAGCTACTAATTGAAGGGAATAAATGAAAGGTGACATGGAATCATGTCATGGATCATGAATCCCTTAGGGTGGAAAAGACCTCTAAGATCAGTGAGTCCAACCACTAACCCAGCACTGCCAAGTTCAACACTAAACCATATCCCTAGGTAATAATATAATAATACAAAACCATAATATATTATAATGCATTATAATAATATATAATAATATATAATAACATAATAAATAGTAATAGAATATATAATAATATACAACATAGTAAAGTAAAGAGGAATAGAAGGAAGGACAGGTATTTTTCCATGTCATTACCAAAACTGGTGCAACAGCTTATTTTTTAAAATTTTTAGGTTTTTATGTCAAGTTCAGGCATTTATAGCCCAGTCAAAGGCACCAAAGGGAAGGAGCAAACGTGGATGCTGCTCCCACCTGTCCCTGCCTCCCGGGAATTGGGGCCAGGCCATGCTGCTCCATCTGCTCATTACCAATCCTGCTAATTTTATTCCAGATTATTTATGTTTTTTCATGAGCGGCCATTAAATGTTCATTTGTTAAAGGCTTAACACATTCCATTACACCACAAAATTTATATTTGCAACAAAACGATGTCTCAGAGTGATTCAGAATTAAATTAATGTGACACAGACTATTTATCAATATGGCAGCTTGGCTGCTCGGGAACAAGGGATGATTTAGTGGCGTGGATGTGTGCAAACCTATGGGCTCTGCCCTGGTATTTCTCTCATACTGCAGAGGAACTGATAAAATAATCCTCCAAAGTACCTCGACATATGGTTTAGATCATCAAAGAGAAAAATACTTGTAAAAGCACAAAGAAGGAAACCAATAAACATGTACATCTTACCAGTTAACTCCCTCCGTAGGAAATGTAAACCATGAAGGATGGTGGGGTTTGAGTCAAATTCTGTCATTTGTGTATTTTTTTAATTACAGTAACATGCTGGGTCAAATTACAGCGTGTCCACTCAGACAATGGCAGCGCAGGAAGGAGGCAGGAGCTGGTGCAGATCAGCAGCTTTACCCTGATTTACACCAGCAAAAGGCTGAGCCCATTTCAGTCACTGCCCCTCTGAACTTAGAATAGAATGGTTTGGGTTGGAAGGCATTTTTTAGGTCATCTAGTCCAAACCTGCGTGGGTTTGTCCCTGTTCCAGGCCTCGCTGGGTTGTTTTTCCTAAAAGAAGAAATTTACGATGCAGTGCTAAGTTTTGCAGCCTTTTTTTATTTTTAAATAAGCACAGTGTCCTTGTATAAGAGATTTAATGTTTGTTTTTAGAGAGGAGCAAGGCTAAAGTCAACCTGTGTTTTTGCAGATTCACTGCAACATTTATCACACATTTTATCAATTTCCTACTTTTTCAAGCAAATTGAAAATCTTTGTGTACTTGGGTTTTGCTCTACTGTGTACCATATCAACTTGCTATTTTTTTAAGGAAATTGAAAATCTCCATATATTTGGGATTTGTTCTACCACATACCAGAGTTTAGGCAGTGATACTCTAGCAGACTAAGTGTATTGAGGTTATTTTTTAAAAATATGTACACTTTGGCTCCATTTAGTCAGTAACCTATTTCAAGCATGAAATTACCTAAAAGATAAAACTCCCCTTGCATTTATTTGCACATTCCAGCACCAAATTCAAGCAGTAAATGAAATGAAGTACATCAAGTCACTCGAGACACTGCTGTAGCACACCTGAATTAATAATTTCCTAAATTCTCCAAAAGAAATTGTATGATTGTCAGACATTTACCAAAGTATCAGACAACATTTACAATACAAATCAATTCAGGAAAAGATGTGTCTTTCCTCTGGTGGAGTCCTCTTTATTTTCCCATATCTTTTTAGCCACATGGAAATGAATCTCACTTTTGAATTCCCAGCAATGTGTTGGGAGATCTGCTCTGCCACGATGTGTTTCGAATGCTTTCTACTCTTTTGAAGCAGTATCTAACATTCTTCATGGGTAAATCAGCCGTTTCCCAATGATTTTCTCTGGATTCTTTTGTATTTTGTCATGTCAAACTTTGCGGTTGCAGAGGTGCAGGAGTTATTTATGGCTTCCTTGAACATCCTCCATTTCCTAGAAGACATTGTCTGTCACCAGGGAAATTTATGAAGCGCATCACCAGCTCCATTTGTGATGATGTCACTCTCTTTAAAGGAATGACTCCTCCACTTACTGTCAATATTTCAAATGGAAAGTACCAAACTTAACCTTAAATGGATTCCACTTGGATTTCTTTCTCATCGATCACATAGATAAGCTCCATCATTTTGTTATTCCACAGTCTCAGTTTTATAAAATAAAGAAATGGGTTTTCTTCCAGCTCTGTTCTGCACATCTCACCCTGAGCTCAGCCAAGAAACCCCTCCTTTTTACCCCTGCATTGCACCCCAAAGCCCAGCACAGATCCAGGATATGATCCCAGACTTCATGGGGACCCCACAACACATTTTAGCCTGAAGAAAAGGAGGTTCAGGGGGGACCTTCTCACTCTCTCAACTCCCTGACAGGAGGGTGGAGCCAGGTGGGGGTCGGGCTCTGCTCCCAGGGAACAGAGACAGGATGAAACACCCTCAAGTTGCAAGATGGGAGGTTTGGATTGGATATTAGGGAAAAATTCTTCATGGAAAGGGATGTAAAGCATTGAAACAGACTGCTCAGGGCAGTATTTGAGTCACCATCCCTGGAAATGTTCAAAAACTGTGCGGATGTGGCAGCTGGAGACATGGTTTAATTGTGAACATGCTGATGGTGCTGCAATGATGGCTGGACTTGATTGTCTTTAAAGTCTTTGCCAGTCTAAACAATTCTGTGATTCTGTCTCTTGTCTGCTCATTTTGCAACAGGTTTAATTTTGTCTGGGAACTAAAGATGCCACTTTTAGATCACCCTTATCTTTGATTTTTAATATCATAGAATTCTGGAATGGTTTAGGTTGTAAGAGTCCTTAGAGCTCATCTCATTCCACCCCCTGCCATGGGCAGGGACACCTTCCAGTAGACCAGGTTGCTCCAAGCCCTGTCCAACTTGGCCTTGAACACTTCCAGGGATCCAGGGATGGCCACAGCTTCTCTGGGCAACCTGGGCAACCTGAGGGGCCTCCCCCCCCTCACAGTAGTGCTGGTAACCATCTGGTCTCTGAAGGAGATGGGAAATTGTCAGGCAATGAAAGTAAACACAACTCACCAAGTTTTTTAGCAGGAATTTACAGATTTGCCACCAAATCTCCTGAAAAACACAGGTTTTATTTACCCAGAATAATATTTACCAAAAGGCCCCAAAACCGAGGCAGGCCTCGGAGTTTAGCAGCACAGTTTCTACCCTTAACTGATTTCACACCAAAATGAGGAAAATGCATTAGCAGCTGGAAATCCTCCTGACCCGGGAATTTCACCTACAATTAGAGAAAACAGACAACTGTGTTGGCCATCTGCTATTTCTTTTCTGAAGACGATCAAACACTCGAGAAAAATGCTCCTTTTGTGAAGTGTTGTCGGGGGAACAAGTGCAATGACGTGGGTCCATATTTATCTAGGAAACCAAATAAACTGCTTGTCCTGCAAAGGGAATTAAATGGAAAACTCCTGAGGACACAGATCATGTGTGAAGTCAGCCACAAGGCCGTTTTTTGGGGTATTCATGGCCTCAGCATGTTTCTGTTGTGTTTTTCTTCACGGCACACCTGATGTGAGTAACGTCATTCAAACGCTCTGCAGTCGCCCTCTCCCCAGCCAGGCCGCCACGTCAGGACGTGCACCTTGAAGTCTTTAAAGCCTCGGTCCCCCTTTCATGTTTTAACTTTCATTTTGTGCAATAATCTCAGGATGACTTTGTTTTGTAACGTATTTTTCGGAACAAAATTCATGCCCACACTTAACGTGCCTGAAGGCCACTGAGCTGTAAGAAAATTGATAGACATTTGCTGGAAGAAAAAGGGTAGGATATACGTATTTTTTTTACCCAAATGCCAGATTTTTCATACATTTTTTCTTTTTAGTTATTTTTTTTGATTGCAGATATTTATTTATTCCTTGAGGCTGGCTCTGCTTCCCCCTAGAACTCTTCTCAGTGCCATCTCCTCCCAGCTTCCCTCACCTGCCTGATGTTCCAGACAACCCCAGCTTCAAACAGTGCAGTTGTGCAGCCTTTGTGTTTTCAGTCTGCTGTGGAGGAAGCCCTTGTGATGGTGTCTGAGGTCATTCTGGCTCATGTTTTCCATGAGGTGAAGGGTTTGGGCTTGGGTTTCTACCATTTCAGGTCCCTCCTGCCAAGGAGCTGAACACCTTCCCTGGGTCAAGGGTGGTCGCTCTGCCCTCAGGTTTGGAAAGGGACTGATTTCCTGCAAACACGATCTTTTAATGGTTTTCTTGGAGACCCTGCAGGCATCACATGCTTCCACACCCAAGCACAAACCAGGAGGCCTTGCCATGCAGGCTGCTGATTTGGAGCTCTGTGGAAGGTAGCAAGGGCACGGGATCATCTCTCCAGCCGTCAGGAATTGCTTGAGCGGTGGGTGTCTCTCTACCTACCAGCTGCTCCAGGTCAGGCTGCCTTCATGGGACATCACATCTCCTCAGAGAAGGACCCTACAACCCAAACATGTCCCACTTTGGGGTGCAGTGGGGTGCTGGACTGGGGGATGCCGTGGGCAGGTGGCCAAGGGACGCCCCGTGGAACCCCAGCTGTGTCCACACCACGTGGAGGTGAGTCTGGGCGTGTGTCTGGCCAAGCCAGAGGAGCACAGATGAAACCTCTTTCCAATACATAATAAAAGGAGAGTGGAGCCAGCTGGAATATCCTGTACATTAAGTGTGATGACTAACTATAGCAGATGTTGGTGCATTTGTTAAAGTTTCCACCAGAGAAGGAGGGACTGGAATATGAGCATTTGAAAATCAAAGGTAGCCCATGAGGGAGGAGAAAGGGGACATGAAAGGGAACAGGGCTGTGGGGAGGGCCAGGAAGATGAGGGGGGAAACTGTGGTCTGGGATAAGGGGCCAGGGGAAGTTTGCAAGGGCTGGGCAGGGGCTGTGTGTTGGGCTCCTTCCTCCGGAGGGAAGGGCTGTGGAGCCTTCTGCAGCAAGAGGATAAATGGCTCCATTCCCAAGGGTGAAAGAGATGGAAAATCAGACACATGGCTCTGGGCAGACATGGAAAGCAGTGCTCAGGAGCTGCGCACACATCTCCCACCCTGAGCCACCACCAGGGGAAATTCTGAGGTCCCTTATCACACCTCCACTCCAGTTATGCTGCACCAGGAACCAGGAACCTCTCTGGCAAGGCATCTCCTTTGCCTGTTGTGGAGTAATCAGTTCTTCCTCCTTAACAAGTATATTCACCTCGGTGTAGTTAAACTACTCAAAAAAGTCACAACATCTTATTTACAGGAGAAAAGATAAATGCATTTAATTTGTTTTATTGCAATGCAATGGTCATTACTGTCCTTTCTTGTCAGTACAGTTTTCTGAGGAGTGTCTGTCCAGGAAAGCTGATCCTGCTTCTCAAAAACATAATGTGAGATTTCCTGACTGATCTCTCTTTCTGACAAAAAAAAAAAAAAAAAAGGAGTTGTAATATTCCTCAAAAAAAGTAAAACTCATTTTAAAAATGGGTTAGAAGACATATTTTTTGTGACTTAAAACAGACCTATATTATGCTGTCTTACCTGTTTCGTTTTTTTCCCCAACACTGTCAAGACTAGATTAGAACATTCTGCTTACAGAAAAAAAATATATCTTACAGAAAATTCAGTTCCCAGTGAGCAAAATTACCCACACAAAGACAATCACAATTTTATGGAGATGTTTGCAAACTCTTTATCTCTTCTAATTCTCTAAGTAACTTGGTGATTTTTAAAAATCCTAAGGAGCATAACCAGCACTTGATTTTCCCCTTCTCTTTCACCGGTCAAATATTTTGCAAGCATAGATCTGTTGACCAATTTTTAAACAAAATTCAAGGAGGAATCTTATCCCCTAAGAAAATGGAGTAGGAAGCACCCAAAAATAATTTATTAGTGTGGCTGCACACCTATCCAAACTGATCTTTCTCCCTTTAATGTTAGAATAATTATAACATGATGTATCAACTGATGTACGAAGCAATTTCCCTCAATATTTAGTAATTGCCTGCTGCGGGTCTGATGTAACAGTTTCTCAGATTTATTCAGCCAAGTGTTTCCCTCCACAAAGGGCAGCACAACTCAAAGCTTAAATTCCTTATGCACAAAATTATAAATGGCAATGAGTAGAGAATACATGTAACTGATCTACGTGTTCCTGAAAAAAAAAAAAAAAAAAGACCTTCTAGTTGTTCCACACAAACCAGTAATTTGTCTGTGTTACATGACACTGCTGGTGCTTATACATGAGCAGTTTCTGCAATACCAAAAAACCCAGATCTCTCGATTTAATTATTTTTTCTTTTTTAGAAACTAGACAGATCCAGCAGTTTCAGTTATTATGTCACAGTTATCAAAGTTAAAAGGCAAGGTGGTTGTTCAGCTCTGCTTAAGACAGGTTCTTCTTTTAGGCCCAGTGCCCCACACCAATAAAAGAATTTTCACTTTGGATATAATGCAACAGCCTTTCCTTGGCAAATGAGATGAACATCGGGGGAAAAAAAAAAGGCACCAAGGTTCAGCTTGGAAAAATGGAATTTCTGGAAGAAAGATTAAAATAAATGAAATATCACTGGTTTGGCCAGCAGCAACTGGGGGAGAATGAAACAAATATTGGAATGACATAAATCCTGAGGAATTACAGCGTTATAAGGAAGGGCTGAAAGTGAAGAAGGTAAAATTTTGGCTGTCTAGCCACAAGAGTTTCCTGGTGCAGATATCCATTAGAGAAGCAGTCTTACGAGGAAATGGTGAAGGATATATAAGGTATGGCATTTATAACTAGACTAAACAAAAACTACACAGCCCTTCCTCCACAGACAAGTGGCCCACAAATCCACCTCTACGTCCCATGGATCCCATGCACTGCACGAGCAGCCACGTTCTGCAGGAAGCACAACAAGGAGCAGTGACTTTTGTTCTTGAAGCACAGCCCAGCCAAACCTGGGCTTTGAATGATGTTGGGCTCCAGCTCGTGTGGTTTGAGATGCAGCTTCAGTCACAACCAGCCCTGGAGCAAAGTATCCTTGGGCTCAACTCCCTGGTACCAAGCCAGGCTTTGGCAAGAGGTAGAAACCTGCCAATAATAGAGCAAAGGTGACTCCACCCTCTTGGTGCTTCTTGCACCAAAGGTCTTTGATGATGTGTTGGGATGGCCTTGGTTTTGGGCCATGCTGGAAAATGCTGAAAGCCTTAGGGCTTGGGAAAATCTTCTCTCTGTCTTGCAAAGGTTTAGATTCTGCTTGGTTTAGGGTCTCAGTACACCCCACCACCACCAGGCCTGAAGGTGCTCCAAAAACACATCTCTCATGTGACCTTCCTTTCTCCACCTCCCAGTGGGGTGAGTAGGTGGTCACTGGTCTGACACTATTTGCTCTATGAGGGTGAAGATGGGACCTTTCCCCTGCAATGAAAGGTTAGAAGTCTCCTTAATTCAGATTCATCCTTTTTTCTCCCACTGTTCAAGGCCTGGAGAAGGATTTATCCAAGGTGACCAATAGAATTGAAAAGTCCTCAGTGTTGAACACTGAAAAGCCTAGATGAAAAAGGTTTTTGAAAAGATAACCCAACTCTCAGTCTCGCAACCCTGGTACTGGTGGTCTTCTACAAGCCTGTTCCCTGTTAAATATACTGTAACAGCTTTTATTGTACCTCAAAGCCTGAAGTGTCTTCTTGTCTGGAATTTGGAAGTAACTCTCCTCATTTTATCCTGCTTCTTGGAGGTTTTCTTTACTTTAGAAACCAGAGACACACTTGCTGAGCAGGATTGAGCTCTTGGGAGCTATTTTTCCCTTCAGTTTTTCTGGCCTGTATTAAGAAAACTTGGCAAAATACTGAAGGGCAAAGTGGATGGTTGTGGCCATTTGAGAGTGGGATGCATGTGAGAGGGCTCATGTGAGACTATTTGGATGCCAGGACAGTGTCATCTTCCCAGTCGTTGCGCAAGGCCAGGGACCAAAACTAAAACAGTGGGAAGCACAGAATCATGGAATTGTTAAGGTTGGAAAAGGCCCCGAAGATCACCGAGTCCAACCATCAGCTCAGCGCTGCCAAACCCACCACTAAACATGCAAAACTTCATCATTCAACAGCAGTTTCATTTCCTTTCTGCTTTGTCAATGCGTTTTCCATGAGGGAGAGGAACTCTAACCCCGATAACCAAAACAGATAAGCACACACATCTCCATTAACCCAGCAGCACAGCAAGGTGGCCTTCACTAATTGTTCACAGCTAAAGGGAGATTTCAGCTTCCAAAACTGTACTTGGACATGAAGCAGAGGAGAATCCAGCTCTCTGTGCCACTGCCAGTTCAGTGTGTAGCAAGAAAAGCCTCACATATCTGCCACACATGTCTCCTGAAAGCGAGGAGAGACAATGGGGCCCATCTATTGTCTTGCAGTTGCTCAGGGTTGTTTTTTTTTCCAGCCAGAAAAGAATTGCATTTTGTATGGTGACTCCTCTGCATCCCAAGGGGCAGCAGTGGGAGAAATGTTCTCATTCCTTGAATACTATTGTACTGAGGTTCCCTCTGTAGCATGTACTCATAAGCTGGTGGGACATCTCTCCATGACGCTGGCAATTACACCTCCTTCAAGAATGGATGGGAAAAGATCTGTGCTGCTCATCTCCACAGGAGTATTGTTAAATAAGAGTTAAATACAGACCCAGGCTTACTGGCATCTGGAGGAAACCCTGACGAAAGCTTTCAGGCGTCAGATGTGTTTCACATTCTCTCTGTGCGACGGGATCCTCAAACAACATCTCTTAAAACTGATGGGGGAACGGCAGAGAGGCAATATTTGGCTGAATCCAGATTCCATGCTCAAGAAAGCTCCTCATGAACTGACTTTTGCAAACCCAGTGCGTTTGTGTGGAGAAAAAGTGTTTGTATTAATGTCTCAAATAAAATGCCAGTGGAAGTTCTGTTCTCAGTCAGCCATGCAAGCTGGAGCTGGTGAGTTTGTCTTGCCTCTTGCTCCTACTCCAAAATGTCCCTTTTTTTGAGATCTCTTGCCACCACTTTAGCAGTAGTCACCAGTACTGGGGATGGTGGTACAAAACATAATCCCCCATCTGGGCTGGTCACCTTCCCAAAACTACTGGAGACCTCATGTGTGGTCACTGAATCCCAGTCCTTCCAAGATGGGAAGTCCAATGAAGAAAAAAGAATTTGGACACTGCCCAAGAGACATTTAATCTGGGGCCGTGGCGTTCTCATAAACATGAAAAATATAGTCCTAAAATTCACTGCTTTCTGAAAATTTGAGTTGGCCTCTCTGAGCCGAGTGGCCACCAGCCTAAAGGTAAATATTGGGATAAGAGTTAGTGCTCGTCCCAGGAAGAAGGCTCTGCTCTCAGGATCACCAGGTGATTTGTTTAATGGGTAACCATTTTGTTTCTTAAAGCTTTCCTGCAGTGTGACAAAGAATTGCCAAGAATTAATGCCAGTGTTTGTCATAGAGGACTCAAAGCAAACTGTTATCATCTCCATTACTGCTGTTGTTAGTGTGATGGCATGATCCCAAAAGTCTGTGCTGACCATCTGGGAAGTCCAGAGTGGTCAAATCACTGAATCACAGAATGCTTTGGGTTTGGAAGGGACCTTAAAGGCCACATAGTTTCACCCCTCTGTGATGGACAGGGACACCTTCCACTAGACCAGGTTGCTCCAAGCCCCATCCAGTCTGGCCTTGAACACTTCCAGGGATGGGGCATCAACAAATCCTCCAAACCCACCCCTCTAACACCAAGTCTTTCCTCTGTATTTACTAATTATCCCTTGGCTTATGCCACTATTGCCCCCACTGCAGGGAGAGGGCAGCATTCCCTGGAGCGCAGAGGGACAGGGCATTTAGCCATCGGCCTTGTTAGAGTGACAAGCCCTTCCCTGGTTTCATTAAGCATCCAAGTTGCTGACATTCCTGTCAAATGCTGAATGGGGAGCTTTTCAAGAGTGGCAGCTGGGTCAAGATGTGCAGGATTAAGGAGTTAATGCAATTTGGTCCTCGGCAAGGAAATTACTTTTCCGCAGAGAGGTCTCTGGTGTGAGGGAACGCTCACACCAGAAAGCAGGGGATGGGCATGGGTGTGTAGGGCAAGCATGGGAAGAGTGTGAGGCAGCTGAAACACAGTCTCCTGTGGCCACAGTGTGTCCCCTTCCCAAAAGGAGAGAGCTGGGCATGGAAGGGCAAAATGAGGCCCTTGGGAGGCAAACACTGGAGTCTGTCTGGTCCTCACTCAATGGATGGAGGGAGTTTGGTGAACAGGAAATGAAATAGGCTGGGGAGGCAGATCTCAAGTGGACTGCTCAGCCAGAACATTTGCTTTGGGGTTTTTCCTTTTCTGTCTTGACAATACAAATACCTCACAAGAGCAGAGCATTCTTTCTCTCCCTTTCTATTCCTTGTAGGAATAGATTCAGCAAGGACTAGAGATACAGGGGGGAGCAGCTCCCAGCTGACTCTCAGGGATGCAAAAGGTGATGGCAACTCAGGTCTCGGTGGCAGGGAGGTCTTAGATGTGGCACTGGGAGTCCTGGCCAGCAAGATGAACTCATTGCACTGAGTATCTGAATAGCTGTAGCATGAATAGAAAAGAAGGAAGAACATACCAAATCCCTTTGTTATCCTTGCTTTCTTATGGGAAAGACAGGAGAACAGCTCTGATGTCTCCAAAGACCCAGCTGACTCTCAACTGAGAGATGGGATAAGAGTGAGGAGGTTTGGGTTTTTTCCACCACCCTCTGGAGTGGGACCTGGCAGAGCAGATCTTAACGGAAGAGTTTTAAAAGGCTCTAAACCCCAGGATTTGTGCTGCAACAGCAATAAAACCCACTGGGGTATACGTTATAGAGGCAGCTAATGCACACCTCGGGTGGTGAGATGCAGTAGGTCCATTGCTGCGTGGATTAATGTCCCCATAAAACACGTCCCGTTGTGTGACATTGTTGTGAGGAGAATGAAGCAATAACTCCGGGACGCGCCGGGCGAGCGCCCGGCCCAGCTCTGTGCCTGCAGATGGATCCCCAGCTTGGGGCTGGAGACTCCCAGGGCTAATACAAAACATTTGTTATAAAGCTGCCCCTCTCCCCCCATGTGAACAGCCCAGCCCCAGGCCCCTTTCCCGCTATTCCTCCCATGCCTGCTCCACCACCAGCATCTCTGTCTCCCGGGTCCCCATCTGGGGCTCCACGCATGGCCAGCTCCAGGCAATCCTTCAGCAGCCGGGTATGTCCCTGGACAAGCCCAGGCGATGGCAAACAACAGGTTTGGCAGGGCTGAGGGTGTAAATAAAAGAGCCTGACTCAGCCAGGGCTGCTGAGCGGCCGCCACAGAGAGCCTTGAAAACTGGAAAGTATTATTTCATGTATTAATAGGCATTTCTGTTACACTCCCCACCAGAGTGTGCGTGTCCCTGATGACAGAAGTGCTTACTGGTGCTAATGAGGCAGAACGGAGAGGAAAAAATGGCCCTGTGGGTCAGGGACTGGCTGGGGAGCCGGGAGATGTGAGCTCAGCTCCTGGCGTTGCCGCCGCCTCCGCCAGTGACCTTCAACGGGCTGCGTGAGCCGGTGCCTCGCGTCCCTCCCTGCCAGCAGTGATGGATGGGGATGCTCTGCCTTTACCTGTGGGTTTCGGGCTCCATAATTAACGAGGGAGAATGACTCCTGTGGATTTGCCCACAAGTTGTGCTTTCTTCCCCCTCGCTTCTCCTGCAAGCGTTTCCAGGACCAATGTTCTCTCCGACTCCCTTCTTTAGTTTTGCATCATCACATTTTTATGTGAAGGGGAGAATGCAAAACACAAAGAGGCAATAAATAAATGGGGGTTGGAACATGGCAGATACTGTCCCTCAGTCATCCAGGGCTAAAGACACCCTTTTGATGCTCCTAAATAACACAGGGAGGGTTCACCCTCCTCTCTCTCCTGGTGTATTCCAGGGATACCTTTGCCTTCTGGGTATAGTTTGATAGATGAGACACCAAAATATCCCCTAGAAATACCCATCACCACTTCAGGTCTCCAGACCTGAACTGTGCCCAAGATGTGCCCATAGCACACTAAGGATCACTGACTCATGCACCTGGAAAGCTGGGAGGGAGTAATTGTTTTTCAGATGGGATCACAGATGCCTGCAGGAGGTTTGTGGGTGCTATTTTAAGGCCTAATCCCAAGGCAATTTTAGAGTCAACAGAGAGCCCATGAGCAGGCTGGGATGAGATACTCCACGTTGTTTGGAAAAGCAGTGGGCTGGGCTGTGTTTATCCTACAAGCCCTGCTCAGACAGGTGCCAGCAGCACAGGGATACACATTGCCTTGGAGAGGGATGCTGCAAGACACCCACTCCAGTCTACCCAAGGGCTCCAAAAGCTTTTTCCTCTCTATCCCTCTGCACCAAACTTCCCTTGGTGGGTGCCAAATTGTGTTGGGACAGAAAACCTGGTTGAGGTGGTACTTTCTCCGCACAGGCAAAATTCTGGGGAAGGTTAGAAGTGATGCATGAAGACTCTTAAAGAAGCACAACATGGTTGCTTTGTGTTGACCCACCTTGGTGAGCACCAGAACCACACAAAAAAGATGTGAAAGCTTATTCCATAACCACTGGAAATATCCAGAAGCCAGGCTGGCACAGGCAGGCGTGAGGCTCATGTACTACATCCTGGGAAAGGCAAATAATGTGCAGGCTGCAGTGAGCTTCTACATCTTTAATTTTCTCCCCTTCCTCAGAGTGGCAATGTCTGCTCAGCACATCTTGTGAGCAAAAAGCAGCTGTAGTAGAGCAAAAATAATCTGGAAGGCTGAAACGGGAGAAGAGAGCACAGCTACAGCTCAGCTTTGTGTAAAACCTCATTCCTTACTGGTAGTAAATAAAAATAGTTTTGCCTTTTTTTTTTTTTTCCTCCGTGACTCACAGCACAGACATTGCATGGAAAGGGCACTAGAATCAACAGCCAGGGGAAAAAAAAATAGAGAAATGGAAAAATGATCATCACTGTGCATTTTTCCCATTCCCCTTTCATCTCTTACACCTGTGTTTGACTTCAGCCAACCTTACATAAATCCTTAAAACATCTGTCTAAGTCACTTATGAAATAAGCTGGAATGGCCTCAGCCAGGGTAACAGCTCATTCTGCTGGATATCTGAGTGTTCAAACCCAAACAGGGCTGTGGAGTTTGCCAAGGCAGGCGGGCAGCGGGCTCTTCCCATCAAACCCTGCTCATTCAGAGTGTTACACGCTGTTTGTGCCAGGACTTCTGCAGGCACTGCCTTATGAAAGACCCTATTTATAGCTGTGAACTTCAGACGGAGGCAGCGGAAGTTTGCTCGAGGGTAGCGCCTGACCCTCATAAAATCACACCCTGCGGAGGATCCTTTCGCAGTCTGAATGTGCCCTACTGGGGAGGAGCCATGGGGTGGGCAAACAGGAGCCTGGGATAGTCTTGGAAAGATGCAACCCTGCCCAGAAGGGTAGAGTATTAGTGCCAGTGGTCACATCCCCCAAATGGCAGGGGGTGGGATCGATGTGGCCCTCGCCCACCTGAGGTCAGGGTGCGTGGTTGTGACCATGGTGGTGACTTTGTGCTGATACAAGGCAGGGTTGTGCTGTTGCTCTTCCACTTCTGTGTTTCAGTGGTGATTATTTCACAGAATTACAGAATCATGGAGGTTGGAAAAGATCTCCAAGACCATCGAGTCCAATCTGTGCCCGCTCCCCACCTTGTCCCCCAGCCCAGAGCACTGAGTGCACATCCAGTCATTCCTTGGACACCTCCAGGGATGGGGACTCCACCACTGCCCTGCACAGCCCCTTCCAAAATTTAACAACCCTTTCTGTGAAGAAATTCTTTCTGGTGTCCAACCTGAACCTCCTCTGGTGCAACTTGAGGCTTTTTCTTCTTGTCCTGTCCCTTGTTCCCTGGGAGCAGAGCCCAATACCCCCTCGGCTCCACCCTCCTGTCAGAGAGTTGCAGAGCCAGAAGGTCCCCCTTGAGCCTCCTTTTCTCCAGGCTGAGGTCTCCCAGCTCCCTCAGCCACTCTTGGTGCTCCAGACTCTTCCCCAACTCCATTCCCTTCTCTGGACTTGCTCCAACACCTCGACATCTTCCTTGTCATTAAGGACCCAGAACTGGACACAGGATTTGCGGTGAGGCCTTTCCAGTGTCCAGCACAGGGGGACAGTCACTGCTCTGATCCTGCTGGTCACAATATTCTTGATACAGGCCAGAAGTGACACAGATGACTCATGTGACTGTATCTGAAAACTTTTTTGCAGACACTAGCTCTGCTGCCTGGAGAAACTCATTCCACCTGCAAAGATGATTACCTTCCATTCCACACTCATTGACTCCACTGAGCCAGTCTCCACAGTGGAAGACAAGAAGTAACATGGTGGTTTGATTTTAGGTTCTGTGACTTGACTGACCTTTTGGGCTCTTTGCATTGAGAGAACTTCTGTTCTGGCATGGAGCTTGCTCTGCAACTGGTCTGGCTCCATGACAGCATCTGAGGGTGTCACAGTCTACCCTGGGGCAGAATTTATATCAAAATACATTGAAATCTGCTGCTGAGCAAGGTTAGTCCCTGGCTTGTGGGTCAGAGGGACCACGGGTAGAGATCACATCGTGCATGAGGAGAGAGGCTCCTGGGTATATCACCCACTTTGGGACCTTGGTAAATGCCAATCTGCCTCCTGCAGTGCCCCTGCATTGTATGGCTCATGTGCAGCTCTGGTCTTGCTGCTTTGCACGAGCACAGGCCCCTCAAAAGCTTAGACCTCCTTCCAGCTGAGCAAAAAGAATGAAGACCAGCAGCTGCCAAGCTGAGATCTCTGGCTTTTCTTGATTTACTGGTGAGTTTAGAAGGAACTGTAAGATTTTTTCTTTCAGGGGCAAAATATATTTTTCCCTTGACAAAAGTCAGAACTTGCAAAAAGGATTTGTTTAAACACGTCTGATAGAAGTCTTCCTTGGGTTGTGATCAAGGCAGGTCAACTTCTGCGTTGGGTTTATCTCGGCTCATGACTTTGAGCTGTCTGCTTGCCTCTGAATTGGTTTCTCTTTCTGCAAAAGGACCTGCTGTTCACCAGTATTTATTGGATGTTTGTCATGTGGGTTTTTCTGACCTCTTTGCTTTATTGTGTGTATTTACACTAACAATACTTCAAAATCTGAGGATGTTTCTCTTCCCAGTCAAGATGCTTTCCTGACCCACGGTCCTAACATGTGAGTACCTCACACGTGTTAACTATCAGCACAACAGCTCCATAAAACTTCAGGATTCTTATTCCAGATTGATTCCTTGATGTCAGGAAGAAAAAGTTGCCAGCCAGGAGCTGAGGGTCAATGTGTGCTATCCAAAAGATCTTCAGCAAACAAGAGGAGCTGCAACATGAAGCACTGATGGAAGGTACATAGAATGGTGTGCGTTGGAAGGGACCTTAAAGATCATCTTGTTCCAACTTGAACACTTTCCAGTAGACCAGGTTGCTCCAAGCCCCATCCAGTCTGGCCTTGAACACTTCCAGGGATCCAGGGGCATCCACAGCTTCTCTGGGCAACCTGTGCCAGGGCCTCACCACCCTCACAGTCAAGAATCTCATCCTAATATTTTATCTTACCCTGCCCTC
This sequence comes from Manacus vitellinus, assembly GCF_001715985.3. Classification (NCBI taxonomy): domain Eukaryota; kingdom Metazoa; phylum Chordata; class Aves; order Passeriformes; family Pipridae; genus Manacus; species Manacus vitellinus. The sequence continues at coordinate 40,832,664 of NW_021940750.1, read as the reverse complement.
TGGCAGTTAAAGCCCCTCGTTCTATCATCCCACACCCCTGAAGTTTGAGTATTCCTGTGTGTCTTCCTCAGGACTGGGATTTCCAAAGCTTTGGAAATAAATACCACAGTGGAAGGTGAGGTGGGGATCAGAGTCTGCAGGCAGCGAGTTTGATTATTGATAAGGTCAACCCAAGCTCAGGTTTTGCTTATACACCTCATAAATATTTTGTGCTCCCTTCTTAAGTCCCCCATGTCTGCCCCGTGCGTCCTTGTAGAGGAGGTGATTTAGTACTGCGTGTGTTCTCTCAAGGGGCAAGACTCCACTCAGGTCTCCAGTGCTCCCAGACAAGTAGGAGAGCTGGGCTGTACCAACAATGAATTCTTCTGCCACAGTTTTACTGGCAGGATGTTTCCCTTTGCAGAAGATTGGCACATAAAGGCCACATTCCCTGGGTGGGCAGAGCTTCTAGGAGTCTGTCCATTAGGAAAACACACAAAGTCTGAGTGTCCTGATTCCTTGCACACAGTGAAGAACAAAAGCACTTTGGCCCAAAACTACCCAAAATCGCTTGAACTCACGTGCCTACAGGGACCCGAGAAAACAGCTTGGAGATGGGGTGGGGGTAACCCAGATATTAGGAAAATATTAGATATTAGGAAAAGGTTCTTCCCCCAGAGGGTGGTTGGGCACTGGACCAGGCTCCCCAGGGAAGTGGTCACGAGCCCAGGGCTGACAGAGCTAAGAAGCATTTGGACAATGTCCCTGTAATCATTGTCACAGCCACCTGAGATGCAGTAAGTGTGATTTTGTGGTGTTCAAAGGAGGATCAAAGTGTATCTAATAAAGTCAAACAGCAGCTGATCCTGCATGCTAAACAGATGAAAAGAAGGCAAGGAACAGCTATGGTATTGCACTCAGGCACCTACACAACACTAAATGGGACTTGGAATGGCAAAAACACCGGACAGAATAGTTATTCCTCGAGTGTGGCTGCTCCTGCAGGAGCATGTGGAGAGGCCTGGATGATCAGAAAGAGCACAAACCTTCAATGTTGAGTAAGAAGTTGCAGGACCAATATGGAAATCAGACCTTTCTGGGGTTTGGTTTTTTGGCTTTTTTTTTTTTTTTTTTTGAGAAATCTGTAAATAAACTAAAAGGGGGAATAATGTCACTGTGTAACACTAGCTGTTCCAGTTTTTCTGAGAACTCCCTGGTCTCCTTGTTTTCCCAAGCGTGGTGTTCCCAGTCACTTATCCATACCGTGCTCCTAAGAAGGATGTTGCATTCCTGGGAGATGAGATCATTCCAGGACTGGTCCAAGGGAAAGGACTTTGTAGCCGAAGGATGCAGAAGTTCTGAGATGTTTTGCTCTCAAGTCCTGAGGCAACCCGAGGTGACTCACCACATCCTTCAGGGCCTTGCCTTTCCTTAGTGGAGCAGAGATAGACTTTCTTTGGTTTCTCTACGTTTTTATCTCCTTTTTTTTTTTCCCCCTGCATTTTGCACAATGGAGAAATGGGAACACAGTGAATAAAAGAATGAAACAAGAAACCCATCAAGGAGAGAAAGGGAAATTCAGCAAGTATGACCTTGGGCACAAACTGGACTGAAGATTTTCAAATTGGCATCACTATCAAAAGCAATAACAGTAACAAAAGCTCAGATTTGTAATTAAGTGTTTTGTTCTTGAATTAGCTGGAGCTGCTGGAATGTGCCATAACATTGGGCAGGACAGAAACCTGCACTGCCACCAAGTGTGAACTGGTGCACTGAACAGGTCAGTTTAACATGTCTGTGCTGGCTGGGTGCATGAAGAAAATCAAATAACAGGTGTAGAACCACTTTAACTGTCATCCCATCTCTAGGGTGTGACACTGCAGGTGAGGGGCAGTTACCAACTCTCTGCCACCTTCTCCTGGGGTGCAGAGTAGGGCTGGAGCATTTTGTGATGGACATGTGAGCTCTTCAGGGGACATGCACTCCAGGAACAAGGAGACCATTTGCTGGGTCAGCTGGACCCCAGACAGGACAGCCCTCTGGAAAAACTCTGATTGAACATCCTATACCTTGGTTTAAGAATATGCTTCTCCTCGCAGCCCATTCAATGTCACAAAGTGATTTTTCAGCCCATCTGTTTAGTGATTAGGAAATGCTGCTGATAGAGAGGACTCTGCCAAAACCATGAACCGAGTGCCACAATGCAGACAGACCTTTTCTGTGTTCCACCACAATTTCCTCCTGTCCTGGTGCTCTCTTGGCTGAATTACTCTGTGGTTTTAGACCTGCAGCTTGGAAAGGTGCATCCTGCATTGCAGCATCACCCAGGCATGAATCCTCGTGGTGTGATAGAGCTGAGCAGGCTCTGGGGACACCAAAACTGTTTCTCTCCCCGTGTGCTCAGGTGCCTGCCCATGATCTTGCCAAAGCTGGTGGGAGAATGATGCCCCTTGGACACCAGCCAGGCACCAGGTTGCCTTTGCTGTGTCCTGCTGCACGGATGACTGAACCACATGGATCTGTGGTCCTTGGCATTGTGCTGGTTTTCAGGGAAGAGAAGAAGTGGAGTGGTCCTCTCCTGAAGGAGGACCAGCAGATTGCTGCCTGAATGGGTTCAGCTGACACCTCAACGTGCTCCACACTGCAAGGCCTCTCCTCTCAGGAAAAGCTTTTCCTGTGTTGTGAGGATACCTGTTTAGGGGCAGACAGTTATTACCAAAGTGGCAGTAGTTCACATCCACAGATCCTGGGGTTTGTAGCATGGAGAGCACTTCATTCCCTTTATGCTGATCTTTTCCATCTGCTTTTTACTACCTGCAAGGTATTCCCATGTGAAAAGTAGCTCGAGCCTGCTGTTTCCAAGTCTCTTCCAAAAATTATGTCAGGCATGAGCATTTTATCATTAAGGGCACTAATACTTTGCACATACACAAAATTTGTCTTCTGATTATCCCCAGCTTGTATTACAATGCATTTTGTAGGCGCTTAGCCAAAACCTTTTACCTTTAGTCAGATATATGACCTGCTGCCTTGGAGAGGCTGGTCCAAAGCCTGTTAGATCAGGGCAAACCTTTGTGCTGGTTTAGCAGAACTTGGACCAGTCCCTAAAGGCATCACAGATGATCTGAATTATCAGAAGTGATCCCAGGCAAGTTGCAAGTAGGTAGAGATCAGCTTGCAACTGCCAAGGTATCTGAAGAAGTTGGATCAGGTTGTTTCAAATCATCTGATGAGAATTAGCTCAGCTTAGTCAAATCACGAGGCAGTTGGATATTCAATCTAGACTGGACAGAACAGGTTTATGGGCTAGATGGAAAGTTGAATATACTAGAAGAAAAGCAAACAAGGAAACAAACAAACAAACAAAAAGATGATCCATTAGCTGTAAAATGCAACTAAACAAGTTTCTGACCAAATCCAGAGAGTGGATATTTTCCATTTTCCTAGAGTGATGTATTTTCAGTTATGCAGATTTTTTAAATGACACTGAATGCCTTTTCAGAGGAGGCTCTTTACACCTTCATTCTGTCCTTACTGGTTTTTACAACCTCTGCTTTGCAAATCTGGCTTAGTTGACCATAATTATTCCTTCTTAGCCTAAAATATTCAGCTTACCAAAGTCTGAAGGCAGTGAGTCCAACTTTAGAAATAGGTAAAGCTCCCATTTCTGGTAGAGAAAAATTTTGCTGGTACTGACCAAGTGCTTACAGAGCACTCTACATGTACCTGGGCATGGAATATGTGTTGAGCCAGTAACTTTGTCAGTGAACATGTTCATGAGTCTCACTGCATCTGCAACTTGTGAGAACCCTCAACCCATTAATATTCCTGCTAGAAAGTTAGCCCAACTAAAGGGTAGGTGATTGGCTAGATGAATTCATCATATCCAAATCATCCTTCCTCAGTATAATTTTCTTTTGATGCAAACAGCTGTGATTACTCCCATGTCTTTCATCCTGCCTGCTCCAAATCTGCTCTTTGTGTCACCAGATATCAGTTGGAAAAGGGTGACTTGCCCATGTATTCCTGCACTTTTTATAGGGAATTTGAAACCCAAGAAGATTTACAGCAAGGTCATCTCTACCCTGAAGCAATATTTAGATGGTATCAGGTTTAATTCCTTCATCTTCCCACCTTCCTCAACCCTAGACCCAAATTTCCTGTGTAATTTGTGGCCCACTGATTTATGTGGCCCAACCACATCTCTGCTATACCAGTTAAATCAGCTCACCTCTTGCCAAGTTAAATACTGTAGTTTTCCCATGTTTGGTGGTGAATTCCTGGAATTAGCACAGATCCATGTGGCATTTGATGGCTGGTGGATGCTTTGCTCCTTGTCCCACTCTGGTGAAGGCCTACATCTGCTTGGAGAGGTGCCTCTCTCTTATTATTCTTTATTGTTCTGGCCACTGGAAATTCAGTACTTCCCTACAAATCCTTCTCATCTACATCCTCCCAAACCTTACAGCCACCTACAGTGCTTGTGGTATGAAATAAATACTCAGAAGTTTTCCCAGGCAACCCGGTGGTTTCTTCACTTCAGCTGCATTCCCTCAAAATGGAGGCTGAGGGGACCCAGGCAGAGCAAATGACAGGGAGCAGGACTGCAAGAGCAATCCAGTGGATCAGGCCAGAGGTCTCACTCGTCCAATATCCTCTCTCTGGAAGTGACCAAAACCTTTACAAGCCTGCGGAAGGGTACGAGATTTATACGACGGCCCCTAAGAACCTTCTCAGCTCCCTAATATTTGTGGATCAGGGACTTTCTGAGCCAGACATGACTGCCTGTAGTTCCCTTTGGTGGATTTCTGCTCCATGAACATGTGATCCCCCCTCTGCAATCCACCCACTGGTCTTGAGACATGAGTCCCCTTCTCCATGTTGGTGATGGTGAGAGGTGGAAAAGCTCTTCACCACTGCGCTCCTCATTTACAGGCTGGCCAAAATTCATGCCCTGTCCATCAATCCTCCTTTCCACAGCAAATTCCCAAGTGTCTAATAAAGTTAAATTACATCCATTCTTCACCACCACGTATTGGCATCTCCCCTGCATTTCAGAGGGAGCTGCTATGAACGAACTTCCTTCCTTCTCCCCTCTCCTCCCTCCTCCAGCTCTTCCCATCCTTTGCAATAATGAGCCCTGCAGTAATCACCACGTATTCACCCCACCCCTGCAGGCTCTTTGCAGGAAATCTGAGCTCCCCCCTCTTTATGCAACAACTGAGGCACTTATCTCTCCCCTTTCCTTCTGACCATCTGTGTGCATCCAGCAGCAGCAGTGCCACGCACTCACTCGCTCTCCCACCAACTCAACCTAAGCCCCTTCCATCTGGAGATGATCTGTTTGTCTATTTAGACTCCAAGCTCTCCAGGGCAGGAACTGTCTCTAATTGCATGTTTGTACCGTACCTACAGCTGTGTTGGACTGAATACACCCACTGTCATCTTCCCTTGGAAACTAAGTGCCTCCTGGGAGTGTCCAGCACTGAAAAGTAAGACCACTTGGAAATCCAAGTTGCTGGAGGCACATGCCAGAGTTCCTTGGTTGCACTTATATTAGACCACAGAAAATCCTTCCAATGACTGCAATAATCATCCAGCCCAATTTTTGCTGCCAAGCTGACAAGAAGGACTTAAAAGCAGTGAAACTATTGCTTAGCATGGTGGGGCTCACAGCTGGCTGAAGCTCCAAATGTGCCTAAATTATACTGTGTCCCAGATTTGACAGTGCCTTGTTTGGTGACCTCTGGCCAATGCCACCAGGGATCCAGGTGGAGAGACCAGGAGTGTCCCAGCCAGACTTTGCAGTCTGAATGTACCTCATCCTCACTCCAGCACAGCAGGATAAGCTCATGTGCCCATACCTACTGCTCACAGCTGGCAAATAACCTGCCTCCCTAGTTCACGATGACGAAGACTTCAGGTGATTTTCTTCACAAAAAATGCAAAAATTAATTGCTTTTCTCCCCTTGCTTTTCAACAGTTTTAATTAAAAACCTTCTGTAATTGTGTTAAGGCCTCTGAGCTATGGTTTTCATGCCACCCCTGCTCATAACACATTTTTCAAGTTGTGTATGTTGAGAGAAACAGGGCAGGTGGTAAAAAAATGGAGGTGTTGTCACCAAAATAACTTTAAAACAAAGAAAAGAAATAAGCTTAATAAAGTTTCTGGTCTAATCCAAGAGAATGAATGTATTACCACCAAAAGCCTCCTGCAGATGGTGAAAAGTATCTTGATTCAATAACACAATAAAACTAAAAAAGCGCATCTATATATTTTCCCATTTGGTTCACTCCGGAACACCATTCCTGCTTGTCTTGGCTCCTCTCTATTCCTGCCTTTGAGTGTAAAGAAATGGTAAGGAAGTTTATGAATGAGGTCCCACTTGCATTCCAGACTCTGCTGTGCACACAGGCTGTTCTCTGCCGAGATCCTGGGATGAGGTCATTCCAAAACCACCTAGTTTGCCCAGTGTGCTAACTCGAAAAAGATTGGAATGGACAGATTTGCAGTTACTGCAATGCAAACACACATACAGTAGTTTTTTCCCCCCCCATGCCAGCATCCGCCAAACTTCCATCCAGAGGACTCCTGGAAAAAAAAAAAAAAAAAAAAAAAAAAAAAAAGAAAAAAAAAACCCCTCAAACCAATCCTTTTTTCCGCTATGAAAGGCTGTTTATAAAATCAGTTTGATCAGCTCAGGAATGAGCTGAGATAATGTTTATCCACACAAACACTGAAGATCCTGCAAGTATCTTAACATAGCAAGCTAAGATAACTACTCAGCTGAAAAAGAAAAAAGGTTAGAACAACAGGAAATTACTCATTTACTACCAGTTTCTCAGGTATTTTAAAGAGCTCCCAGAACATTTGCTTTTGTGTACCTAAGAGAAAAAAGCCGCTGGTGGTGGGGGTAACATAAAACATAAAAGTGACTTTCCTTGCTGAAAGAGTAAAAGGCAAGAAGAAGGGGTTTGTGACAAGAGGATATAAAATACCCTGCGATTCATCAGCAAGGAGAATCAAACTCCGCCGGGGCGATCAGCATTCCTGGGGATTATGAAAAGGATTACGGTGAGTTGTAAGCAGGGCGAGGGAGCCACTGAAAGATGGGCTTTCCTACTGCCTCGAAATAAATGGGACAATTAAGGCTTTTGGGGAAGTTAATGAGGCTTTTTTTTATTTCCTCGAATTTTCAGAGCAGCTGGCCAGGCCCCTGTGTAGGAAAAGCCTTCATTTTTTTTTTTTTTTAGGAGGAGGAAAGAAAAATAGGCAGTGAAAATAAAAATGTTTGCATTCCCTAAAAATATACTTCAGGCCTTCCGAGGGGGAAATCAATTATCCACAAGGCCATCCTGCTGTCGGGTAGAAAAATCTAAGGCATTTTCTAGCTCGGCTGCCCTCCACTATTTGGAGGTTTGCTGATCTCTCTGTCAGATGGGTCTCATCATGGAGTCTTTCATGTGTTTAATCTCACAACCCACCTGTGAGAAGAGGAATTACAGTGGAGGAACTGAGGAAAAGGCCCAGACTTTTAAAGGGATTTAGCTGCCCAATTACCTGGCTCAGGGTTAGACTGGAAATCCCCAGGAGAGAAGGGTGTTGCACCTGAGTCTGCCAAGCCTTGGGTCAGTGCAGTTCTCAGTAGCAGTGCCCATTTGGAGCCAGGACAAGGGAGAGCTGAGTGCACCCATGAATGGGCCATTGTTTCTGCCTTGATTATTATTAAGATATATTTTGAGTCTGAAAGAAAATAATTAAATAATCAGAGTCTGAATTCAGAGCATGAAGACCAGTTCTTTTTTTTTAAGGCTGAGCAGGGTCTCGCAGGGTTGGTGGTTGTGTTTATTCCAGGGGAAATTACTTACAATTAACCTCCAAGTGCCATGAATTAGTAGTGCTCCCTTCTGAGTCACAATTTTGCTGCCTCCTCATGCACCAACACCACTCACTGCTCACCCACCCCAGACCTCTCCGAGCTGGGTAGAGCCCTGCTAAGAGAGTCAGCACAGAAGATGTGCAGGAAAGAAAACAGCCTAGTTTCTCTCTAATTGAGACATTTCCCCCATGTGAGGCTTCCTGTCCTATTTCTCCTTGCTTTTCCTCATGCCTGTCTTTCCATGGGCTCTCAGCTCAGGCTTGGCAGGTCATGATGCATCTGGGTGAGGACATGGCCCCCTGGGCAGCTGAGTTTGGGCACAGTCCCCACCACGCTCCCTGGAGATGTCTTAGGCTGGGTTTTAATCCTAAAGTTGGAGGCTGTGAGTGCAGCAGGTGAGGCTTTACCACCCGAGCTCTGTGGTCCCACACAGCACGTGCTGGAGGAATGGGTCAGGGACGTGTAGGAGTCTGGCCTGGAAGACCAGATTACTCACACAGTGACATTTCCTTGGGTATTCATCTGTTCTCCATGGGTGATTCTCTGGCACATGCAAACAGCCACCACGACCATCTTTGGCTTCTGCAGAGGGTGATCAGCTGTGTGACAGCCCAAGGTCACAATGTGACTCTGGAGGTCTCTGGACCCCTGACAGGAGGCAGAACAGGGAACCATAACCTCTGTGATCCCTTCCTTTGTAGGGTGATTATGGTAAAAAATGCAAATAGAAAAGGAGAGATGACAAATAACAGAGAGCTATTGGCGTGGCATGTGCACCTGCTTGGGTGTGAAGATGTACTCTTGGTCTTAATCCTTATAAATCATCATTCATTCATTCATCAGGAAATCTCTGCATCACTGTTTCTCTGTCATGGCTTGACCCAGAAAACACATTTCACTGTAAAGGAGTTCCAAGACGAAATCCCAGAATTCTCTAGATCCCATTTTATAAGTCAGTTTTCCCTGTGAAGGGCTGCCATGGGTGTTGCATTTTGACTCCTTGCCATGGCTTTGCTCTCGGCTTCCGGTAAAAGCCATAAACCCCCTCCAAATTCCCTCAATCTGCAAAACTGCCTGACACAGAGCAATCAGTGTCTTATAAACCCACACTGGTATCGAGGCAGTTCCCTTCCCGTGCACTGTTTCTTATTAAAGAGGTATCTGTCGGCCAGTCACACGGGCTCTGTTGCATAGCCAGGTATCCAGGCAACTTACTCAAAACTTGCTGGAGTCAATGGAAAGAGTCTGCTGGCCCTACACCACCAAGGGCTTTAAAATGAGGTAGAACACTTTGTTAGGAACCAGCAGGATTCTCCATAGTGTGTCAACTGCTTGCAGGTGGATGGAGCAGGGACTAAAGAGGAAAGGCATTAAGAAAGGAGAGAAAAAAGGGGTGATGGTTTCAAACTAAGAGAGGGTCGATACAGATGAGGTATAAGGAAGAAATATTTTGCTTTAAGGGTGGTGAGGCACTGGCAGAGGTTTCCCAGAGAGCTGGTGGATGCCTCATTTAATGTCAGGTTGGACGGGGCTCTGAGCATCCTGGTCTAGTCGAAGAAGACCCTGCTCGTTTCAGGGGGTGGAATGAGGTGGCCTTTCAAGATCGCTTCCAACCCGAACCATTCTGTGATTCTGTGACTCAAAAGTTCCAGCAGGCCGAAGCGGTCAATACAACTGGCTCCACGTGTTTTTTGTTGCCAGTTGGATGTGCCCCGTTTTGCCCACCGTGAGCAGAACCCATCACCAGCGTGGCATCCCTCGGCTCGCCGGGAGAAGCTGCGCGGGGAGGTGGAGCTCCAGACAATCGGCACCCGCCTGCCAGCTGAAGCACAAAGCCTAATTGAAGAAAGCTGTTCTTTTCATCCACACAAAGCATAAACAGCCAGTGTTATGGTGACAAACTTTCCAGCAGCTCCGTGGCTGCTGCTCCGAGCGCTCGCGTACATCGATGCTGACAACAGAAAAAAGGAAGGCGACGTCCGTGTTGTGCAAAACTCCTCTGGCTGATTCCAGAATGGGTTCGGAGCTCACGCCCAAAATCTGCACATCTGCAATGGTCCTGAATCATGCACCAGATAATTCCTGCTGGGGTCTGAACTGTGGAAAAACTGCTCTGTTACATAAGCTCTTATTTCCCACCCTTATTAGATAAGGTTGTTTGTTTTTTTTCAAAACTGCTGCTGCTTTGTTGTCTTTCCTGATGGCTCCATGGACACTGTCTGTGCCTTGGCCGAAGCAATTCTCTGCCTCCTCAATAAGAGGAAGTTCCCCAAACATCCCAATCTCTCTCAGGGGGCCAAGGATACGATTTGCCCATTAAATGGACCTGATCCGGCGTGGATCTGCTTCGACACTGGGATGCAGGAACCACATCGAAGGGCTTTGCAGGACACACGATGATCTAAGGCTCTATTTTTGGGTCTGGTGAGTGCTGGGAGGAGTGGCAGAAGGTTAAACTTTTCCCATCACCTTCCTGCCAGAGATACGCACGGCCCCGACACTCCGCGCTGTTGGCTGCTCATCACAAGGCCCCCTGTCAAAATGGGGATGGCTGATGAGCTACGAACAAGCTCACAGTTAGATAATAGATGAAAGAGCCTCAAGATAAATTAGGTGCCTCCAGAAAACCTGGCCAAATGTGTTTAAAACAGGAGATCCAACACCATTAATTCTCATCAAGCAGCTTTAAAAAAAAAGGCAACCCGGCACTTGACTTATGCTTAGAAAACGTTATCTTTCCTTTTAACAGGGGTTTTATAGTGTATTTTGAGAAGATGACAAACAATAGGGTTATTTTGAAGTCATGCCAAACCCTACATTCGCTGGAGGAGAAGAACAATGTTACCTCCTATCTGTCAACTGACCCTGCAGCCATTAAGCCATTTCACCAACAAACAATATCAATAAAAAAAGGGAAAGTGCTGTTCTTAACTTCCTTACAGCCAGAGCTTGGGAAATGTCTTTGAATGAGATATTTGTTCCTCTCAGGAAAGATCATTTTGCCAAGAGAGGAACTTGTATTAAAAGAGAGCTGGGGATGGACTTTGGACAAGGCCTGGAGTGACAGGCCGAGGGGGAATGGCTTCACGGTGACAGAGGACAGGGATAGATGGGATACTGGGAAGGAATTCTTGGCTGTGAGGGAGTGAGGCCCTGGCACAGGTTGCTCAGAGAAGCTGTGGCTGCCCCATCCCTGGAAGTGTCCAAGGCCAGGTTGGATGGGGCTTGGAGCAACCTGATCTTGTGGGAGGTGTCCCTGCCCATGGCAGAGGTTTGCAATGAGGTGACCTTTAAAGCCTCTTCCAACCCAAACCATTCTATTAAAGCATTAATTTAACTGCTTCTCAGGGAAGAAACTAAATCAAAAAGAAGTGTTTCCATAATTCCCATGCTGCAAAGGTAACAGCTTCATTTGCATTTTTTTCCCCCCAATTTTCAGTTTCAAACTATGATGTGTAAAATTAAAATGAAATGGATGAGCTCTGAGCCACCATTCAGTGGATGGGGAATTGTGGTAATTTAAAGCTTCTGGAGGAGGGACCATATTTTTTGCTGTGTCTGTTCAGACCCTCTGACTTGCTACTGTCACACAAATAAGTTTATAGCAAATAATAATAATAACAACAACAAATAAATAACGTTTTCACCAGTGGTAATCTTTCCCAAATTGTCCCCAGCCACAACCAGACACAAAAATTTAAGAAGGGTGGGAACAGCTATTTTATTTGAACATCTTTGTTGGCTAAATGAGCACCTGCTCACAAAGCATCCAGCCAGCAGGACTGGATAGATAAAAATGCTCCATCATCCCATTCAAAATATATCAACAAATTCATCTGAGTATTTTCAGGGAGCAAATTCCTTGTCCTCTCTCATAATTCAAACAAGCTCTTTCTCACGTGACACCTTGCCTTCTGTGCGTGTATTTGTGATGCACAAGCCAAAAAGGCAAAGAATACGGCCTTCAAATCAAAGGAGCTGTGGGTATGGGTGAAGTCTGGCAGCGGAGTTAGGAACTGGTAACAGTCACCACTCACAAACACAGGGCAAACTGCACTTTTAATGCAAACGGGAGTAATAACGATGCCATTTTCATCTTTATTGGCCCTGTTAAACTCCCCCCCAGCTCTGGGCAGGTGCAGGGCTCTGCTGGGTGTGAGTGAGGGGCCTTTGCAACCCGATCTGCCGTGGGCCAAAGCCTCTTTCATGTGCTGCGTGTTCGGGCAGGTTTGTCTCCTGCGGCCGACACACGAGAAAAAAAACCCGCCCGTAAGAAAATAATTGGACGTTAATTTCCTCCAGCTTTGCGCTAATTAAGCACAATTTGAGAAAATGGCACGGACAGTTGTCTTTTAAAAAAGGTGTGCTTTGCTTAGGTAATTGTGGTGTTTGCTTTGCAGCAACCCGTGGGGGCAAAGGTGCACCCTGGGTGCCCAGATTCCTTGGAAAATACCAGTGAGAGGCTTCGCAGCCCCCCAGCTCCCCCAGGCAGTTGCTTTCTGAGGTTCTGTCCTCACCCCCACGGGCACCCTTTGAGCTGAAGTCATGCCATCCCCAGCCTCACTTGGCACCAAGTGCCTCCCCTGGCTCAGGAGACCCCCACTGACAGCAGCTCCTGTGCTGCTCCTGCCCGGGCTGAGAGGGGATTACTTAATTAAGGATCCGGGATTGCCAGGTGAAAGCTTATCTATCCGGAGTGAACGTGCCCCGTTTCCTCGGCCTGCACACATGTGGTATCGTTTTTCCATTATTTGGAACATACAGAACTAAATTAATAACAGTTCCTACAAGGCCCTGGGGCTCTCCGTGGAAGAATTTTGATCTCCTTAGGAAAGGCTCACCATTTCTCATAGGAGAGATGCACTTGACTCCTGACCTCTTTTCAAAGGCACCTGTGTGAGCTTTTAAAATCCACTACCACCAATTATCCACTTTCAACCTGAAGTGTTTAAACCTCGGACCACATTAACTGAGCTTAGCACATAGCCATGTCATTGCAGACTTCCTGATGTGAGGAGATGCCTTGACACGGCTGAAAGAGAGTTTAGGGATGAGGCATGAGATTATCAGCTTCTCCTCCTGACAGCTTCAAACAAAGGAGCCTTTTAGCCACCTGGTTTGTGTCTCCCACACCTGCATTAAGATTGGGAGACAAACCTTTGTACTGCTGCCTTGATCCTATTATTTGCATGTACCTGTCCACAGTCACCCTGCATCACTTAATAGCCTTCAGAGAGACCAAAGGGAAGAAGATGCACATCTACTATTTCTCTTTCAGGTTTAATACCTTTTCTTTTCTTTTTTTTTTTTTTCCCCTCCTCTCTCTCCAAGTCTGCAAGACTTTTAGGACACTACAGCATTTATTTAAACTCTAAGGAGATTTATTTGGCATGGGGGGCGGAGGAGGGGAGACTGTGAGAAGGCAGAAGATGTTGATCAGGGATGAAAAGGGAGAGGAGGCCGTTTTAAGGGTTTCTGGCTGGGCTGCAGAGAGCAAAGCCCAGTGCCTGCTCCCAGCACCGGGCAGTTGTTCGGCTGTGGGACTCCTCTGCTCCCTGCTTAGGTTTAGAGCACATTTATGTCCTTTTAACTGTGAAGAGACACCAGTAGCTCTCTCTGCTGCTGCCTCCAATTCCGGACAGAGAGGGAGTCCGGCACTCAAGATGCTTCACCTGCACCCCAGACACTGGCTCCCCTTCTCAGCCCCTATGCCAGGATGCAACCTCCCCTAAAAATGGCATGAATGTCCCAAGAAATCAGCTCCAAGGCCAGACTCAGCCTGGATACAGAGTACAGGATGTGCCCGCTTACATCTCCCTTCACCCTTTGTTGAAATTAGCTTTGTATTCTCTGTCCCAGAGCCGAAGGCATGTCTAGATTTTAAATTAGGTTCATATTCTCTTTTCCATGCTTGCAGAATTAGCCAGAAGGACAGAACATTATTAACATCCTGGATCCAGCCCTGGCTGACAAGGTGTCTTTGCAAGGGCAGATTTCAGCCATAGCCTGTGCATAGACATTGCTGCATTTCAGCCCCAGCCAGGTTCTTGACTCATCAATGTAACTGAGTAAGGTAGAAATATTAGGGTTGCATTCATATTCCAGGCCTGTTTTAAATCACTAGCACTGTGGAAAGCTCTGGATAGGTCCAAGAAAAAAAAAAAAGGAGGGAAGAAAAGAGTTTTCTGGTTCTAGTTTTTCACATTTTCTTTTCCCCTCTGAAAAGTGAAACCCTCCAGCTGCCCAGCATTGCACAATGGCCCAAATGCTGAGAGTTCCAGCCCTAATCCCAGCCCTCTCTGCACGCCAGGCCCAGCAGAGCTCGGCAATGTGCCCCATTGCCACCGTGCTTCCCAAGCCCTTCCCTCCCAGAAGCATCCACTGCTCCTGGGGTCACAGCAAGTGGCTCTTCCCCATCACCAGACCCTGCATTTGACCCTTGAAACTCGTCCATCAGCTGCAAGAAACACAGGGGAACAAAGAAATTCAGCTGCTTTGGCCATCCCATGATTTGTGCTGCCACAAATCAAAGCAAAGCAAAGCAAAGCAAGCAAAATAAATGTAAATCTCCAGATTTTGATCTTGTGTTGTATATGTTTTCCATTATGGTCAAAGGAGTGTTGCCAGTGTTCCACCAGCCTGCCAGGTGGGATGAAACCAAGCCTGAGTATCTTCCTGGGTTACCAGATTATGGATAAACTCCTCGTTTTCCTTGTCTCTGCAGAGGTGACACTGCCATGGGTGCTCTGATCCACTGCAGGATCCCTCCAATTGTGGATGCAGGTGCCAGGGAAAGCCACTGAGATCCAGGTCTGCTTTTGCTGTTGTTCTTGTTGTTGTTATTACTAATCTTATTATTGTTACTGTGTCAGTGGACAAGCCTAAGATCTCTGTCAGCATTTCCTACACCAAAGCTTCACCAGCTTCTGGGTCTCTCTAGGAGGGATCAATGAGTACAAGAAGGCATCATGTATTATGCCCATGTGCCAGGTGATGAACTCGAATCAGCCAAAAGCCACTCCAGTAAGGGATCTGATCCTCAGCAAATAGTGCTGCACCAAGTGCCATCCTGTAGAGAAGAGTAAAGGCTCAACCAAAAGTCAATAGCATCAGAGGGAAAGGATGGGCTGTGGTTAAAGATATGTGCTGAGACTTCCAAGAGGGATGGATTCAGTTCCTCTTTTTGGCTTAGTTTTCCTATGATCCTGACGTCAAGTGAACCGCTTCATCTTTTGCCACCTCAGTGCCCATCTGTTAAAGCACATTTATAGTATTTTTCTCTTTTCTCTTGCCTTTTGTCGTTTCTGTTCTGAATGTGAAGCCCTCAAAGTTGTCTCTTGCTACACAGAGTCCATCAGTGAGGGGCTCTAACCTGAGTTCCTGCTGCTGAAACACAAATTTTATCTAGATTGTAACACAGTGCCTGCCATGCTTGTGACACCAGTTAAGAAATACTCATTGCTATCCGTGGAAAATTTTTATTTGAATGAAAATGTCGAGCGGTTTGTTTGGAAAAGGAGAACACTGAGCACGGTTTCCATTTTTCCCAGAAAAAAAAATCTCTGAAGAAAGTTTACAAACCCCAGAAATTCTTGTGAAATCAAAAAAGCATTCAACGACCAGCATTGCAAAGTCAAACAAAAGACAATATCGTCTGTCCCACGGGTGGATTTCCTTCCTCCCCACAACTCTCTGGAAAGCCTTTTCTGTCGCCCAGCCTTGGTCAGGGCTCTCATTCCAGAGGAATCGCTTCTTGCGCTTGTGTGTCAAGCAAAAATCTGTTTCCAATAGGCGGTAAAAGGTCTGCCCATCGTACTCCTGTTTCACAAAGAGCACTCCCAGCTCTCACTGGCTGTGTCTCACAGGGTGTTTTGTGTTTGTTCAACCGTCTGCAGAGCTGCGCTGGGTCCAGAAGGCAGAGGAAGGCCCAACTCCAGCTTGTGGGAAGGCTCTGTCCTTCAACATGATGCTCTGCCCCTCTCCACCCAGCTGACCATGGCTCTACTGCAGCTTCCCCTCTCCTCCTGGGAGCTGCCAGGGGACGAAGATGGGCAAACAAAGTCGTTTTCACCTTGCTTTGCCTCCACTCAGCTTGTTTGAGAAGCTTCCCACCAGAGCAACCTTGGAAGGGGCTAAAGCTGCCCACGTACAGTTTTTTTTCTTCCTATATTTTAAACTGAAATTCCAAAGCAAACTACAGAGTGAAAGTTAATAACTTGGTACTTGTAGGTGGCAAAATAGTTGAGGGACCATCAGCTGATCTGTCTTAAATTTAGCTACAGGACAGGATTCTTCCTTTTTCCAAGCAGAGGAGGTGAGTTTTTGTGCAGAAAATAACACGTCCATAGGTTTTTCCCCATCACAGACAAGGCTGTGGTCTTACCTGCAAACCAAGTTGCCCTCAAGGCAAGGAACACACCAAGGAGATTTGTGCTGGGGATGGTCCTGTTGTGTCCAAGAGGTTGACCTTCAGAAGTGGTGGGGGAGATCCAGAGCGCTGTCTCCTCCTGCTTCCTGCCCCCTTGCCCCCAGAGTGTGCTGCCCACACCTGGTCCTCACCACACCTCCAGGAGGTCTGTCCACTCCATTTCCAAGCATTCAGGAGCTTGTTAATCACCCAGTGTTGTAAAGTTTCTGGAGTGGAACTGAAGGCTGGGCAAGAAGCATCTATTTGTTCCATGTCTCCATCCTCGGGAAGTCAGAGCGTCACTAGAGGAGGTCAGGGCGGATTCCCAAAAATGTGACCCATCCCCTCAGCAATGTGAGTATAATTCAGAGCATGCCACGGGCTCACCGGCATCTCTGGAGTTTGCTGTCATGACTTCACAGAGTGCTGCACTCCCCCAGGAAGAGCAATCCAGAGAGGAGGAGCCCATTGGTGCCTCTGCTGCCCTCGGACAGCGGGGGCTCGTGGTTGCGTAATGTTTACATGACCACAGAGCTCACCATGGCTACATGGACCTCAGGAGCAGCAGCTCCAGCCCGAGCTCAGAGGAGAACAGACCTATTCCTCTGGAGCCAGAGGAGCCTGTGCTTGCCTGGACAAGTAGCTGAGTGCTGCCTGTGTGGCAGGGAGAGCCAGCAAAGCCTCACACCCCCTCGTGTTGGTGTTCTCCATCTCAGAGCCACAGTTTCCAGAGAGACTGTTTGTACAACTGGGATTTCTGTGATGCCCTCGTCCTTCCTGCAGTGTAGTCCCCAGATCCCTCGCTCCCATCTCAGCTGTATTTTGGGAAGGTGCTGGGGCGTGCGTGTTTTTCACAGCAGCACCAGCAGTGAGCAGAGGAGGAGGGACAGGACCTGCTGATGGGCCCCCTTGCAAAGGGGAGGTGCAAAGAAACAGTTTAATCACACAGGGTGAGAATCATTCATGGAATCACAGAATGGTTTGGGTTGGAATGGACCTTAAAGATCCTCTTGTTCCAAGGGCAGGGACACCTTCCACCCCATCCAACATGGTCTTGAACACTTCCAGGGATGGGGCAGCCACAGCTTCCCTGGGCAACCTGTGCCAGTGTGGGTTCGTTGTGGGTTCTGTTTAAGGGACAACCCACAAGGTACTCGCTCAGCTCCAGAGTCCAGTCTGATCTTGGCACAGTCATGTCACTCCTCCATATTCCAGCAAAGCACAGATCCATTAATATAGCTCCCCCATCTGCTTATTGAGCTTCCTTTGCTCCCTCCCATCCTCCGAGTTCATCTCTTTGCAGTCAGCCTTGTCTGGCTTCTCTCACCAGGGCAGCACAACTGTGACCAAGGAATGCTTCAGGATGTATCCTACCATCCTGCTTACAGTCCACAGTGGACAATCTTTAAGACTGGTCTGATGGACTCCCAGCTGAGGATTTGAATGGAAAAGGAGGATAGATCCAGACTTTGCAAAGGATGAGCCAGTACTGAAGCATTTGTAGTGCAGAGAACTGGAGAAAGCCTGGAGAGACTTGTTTTCTTGTAGGATGGAGACCTAAAGACCAAGTTCTCAGGTCTGTTCTTGAATTTTCCATGCATTTCTTGATCCCATCCTTATTTCCTGCCACCATATTTCCAATATCACAATGTATTCTTCCCATTAGAAACATGGAAATGTGGATGCACATAATTATGGTGGCACAAAGAATTAGCTTTCAGAAGATGTTGGACCTGTCCAGTAAATGTTGAGGGCAGATTTCCTGATTGCCCAAGCAGACCAAGCCCTTCATCCTGTCGTGTTTGGGCAGCTGCTGAGCTGGCAATCTGTGGTGGTGCCCACAAGCTTGGGCACTCCAGCCAGGAGAGGACAGAGCTGTATCCAAACTCTCCAGTCAGAGCATTGCTGCTGTTCCTGCAGACAAACTCCTGACCGATCCAATGGAGGTCATGGGATTGACTTTGGATGGCAAACACGGGGGTGGGATGTGTTGGCCAGTTGGAAGTTGTTTTCTTTGGTTTGTTGTTGTTTTTTTAATGAAATTTTTTTTTGAAAGTGTTTATTGCTGGTACCTTTTTGAGCTCCAAATTTGAATGAATGAATGAATGTCCTGGTAAACAAACCTCAGATCTTTGCCAAACCACGTCTTCTGGGAAAAGAAGGGGGTCAGCCCCTGAGACAATCCCTGGGGAGCCTTATGGGGACTAGTTATACCCACTGGCATTCAGAGGCCCTTTTTTCTAATTTTCCGAAACTCAAAAACTCACACCTTTCTCTTTGTCATAGGGCCTTTCTTTTTATCACGTTGGGGGAAGATTTTTCATCTGAAAGCTGACTGGACTTCTCAGGCTCTCCCAATCCCACAGACTGGAAGGCACAATGGTCTTCCTGATGGATACAGGCATCCTCAACAAACTTCCCCTTCACTCCCAAGGTGACTCTTTCCATACCTTCTCTCAGATGGCTCTCTAGCAGCAGGTATTCAACCACTCCCACAGGGAATACTCCCACATCCACCTATGGATTCTTAGACCACCACAGCATCTTGTTTTTGCAAAGCTCTGCCAGACCTGGAGGGATCTTCCAACCTTTGTGAGCCACAGGCCACCAAAAGTGGTGTCTAACTCTGGTGCACAACAGCCCAGGCCCGTGGTGGTGGTGGACATGTGTGGCCATTTCCCTTCTTCCATGTAGACCCATGGCATGGTTTGGAGAAAAAAAAAAAAGTGGCACAGAGGATTTGGAGGTGTTTTCAACGATTGAAGTCCACACAGGTGAAGCTTTTCCCAGGGTAGGTGCCATGGCTGGAGTTCAAAGAAGATGAAAGTCTTGCCTGAACGGCTTTTCCATGAGGCTGGGGATTACCCAGGGCAGCTGGTCCTGAGAAGTTTGCTGGCTGAGACAGCTTGAATCAACAAGCTCTCCCTAGAAGACGACTCCTTGGGATGACTTTGTTCAAGGACTGTGGGTTTTTGCACACTTTGAAGGCCCAAAGTAGGTAGATAAAGACTCTTATGCCAGGGGTCACAGTCATGGAGATCCCTGAGTACCCAGCCACGATGGTTATTCTGGTTAGACTCTTTGCCTGGCATTTAGGGCAGGAAAACAAGGAGGGAAAACACATAAGAAAAAAAAAAAAGAAAAGCCATGGGGATCATGCACCACCCACGTGGAGAGCTCCAGATGTTCCCACCACCAGCCCAGCAGCCACCAGTCTATTAGACACTCATTAACAAGTGTAGACACTGGCAGCAGCAAATTTGGGGGCCTGCAGTCTGCAAAACTGCCCCTCTTTTCCCTCCCCAGCCCTTTCTTTGAAGATCCCCCAGGCTCCTGCTGACACACATCTTGTGGAGATGCCTCTAAGTGAGAAGTTCCTCAGCACCACCCGGTGCAGTGAGGGTACAAGCCTCTGAGGATGGATGGTATCCAAATGTTTGGCAGAAATTCCAACTTTCCTTACTTTTAGGCGTATCTGTGGCTTTTTGATACTGTAAACAACTGACATAGGCATGGAAGAATAGTGTATCTGAAACAGTTTATACAAAAGAATTCCATCTGTCAGTCTGTTTACAGTTCACATGTGAAAAGGCAAAAATCTTTAAAAGGAAAGCCCCGAGGGGAAAAACATTTATATATATAAATGTGTATATATACCCCATACATATATATGGGATATGCTACAAATAATTGTTGAAGTGGAACAGTATCAGTGTAGACTTTCTTTTTCTCTTGAATAACAGTATTCTTTTTTTTTTTTTCCCTGGTGTAAATTAAATTTTCCCAGTTTGCTTTCTATCTTATTCAAAACAGCACAAAGCAAGCAGACTGGAATTAACAGGGTGGTTTGGACTTTTTTTTTTTTCTTTTTTTTTGTTGTGTTTTTTTTTTTTTTTTTTAACAAAACACTTTCCAGTTTTAAAGTTGTCCTAAAGCTTCTTGAAACTGTGCTTCAGATCATGGTATTGCAGTAAAGAAGAAATACTGCTATTACACCCTTGAGAATAACCTTGAAACTCAGCCGCTGCGTTATCTAAAGGGGGATTTCAGAAATTGCTTTGAGAGCTTTAACTTCTGCTTGGACAGACACCAAGGAAATCCAGAAATGATCTGGGTTTTGTGTCTTTTCCCAGGGGAAGAAAAAAATTCTGTATAATTATCCACCTCGCTCCTAAATACCAAAAGTCAGAACCCTGGAGACAAGCACAGTGTAGACCTGAGTTTGTAATGTTGTGCTGAGCTGAAATAAACCTGGATAATAGAGAAGCTCATACATAGGTGTCACAGAGGTTACAGGCACAGGCATCCAGGGGTGTTTTTAGCCCTGCTGTTCCTCTCTTTGGACCCAATCCTGTGGGTCCAAGCTGTGTGGATGAGCACTAAAACACTTGGGTGCTCGGTGGGGATGAGGGATTTGTCCTTGGCTGAGAGTATCCCTGTACTCAGAATATCTTGTGTTGGAAGGGACCCACAGGGATCACTGAAGTTCACAACTGCAGGTGGTAGAAACATGTTGAGGACCAGGGCTCCGGATACATCCCTGGGGAGGATGGTTCAGAGGTCAGACATGGGGTTTCCATCTCTGGAGCATGAATTTTTACATGGTCCCCACAACATCACGCTCAGTGGGAGCCCAAGAAAGCTGGGGAGGCTGCAAGGAGAGGGTCTTCTCACAGAGACACCCCTGAGGGCAGGTTCAGCACCACTCCATGAGCACTGTGTTGATTCAAAAACCATCAAGACTGTGCAGGGGATTCCATAATCCTTGTGGGTCCCTTCCAACCTGGCATATCCTGTGATTCTGTGATCCTGTGAAGTGCCCCATCTTAGCATCCCCTTGTCCTCCTGTTCCTGCTGGTTTGGCTGCTGCTGAAGGCACCAAGGACACTCAGACTGCAGAACATCTCAGGCCCTACTGTAATTAAATGGCCAGGACTGCATTTTGCTGTTTGTTTTTAGGAGCCCCATGGATGAAGCGAGATGGGTAACAACACAAATATTTACATATGGCAACCGTTTGTTTTAATTGCATGGGATGAAATCAAGGGTTTCTGTTGCCCCCGCAGCAAGGGGAGGGAGTGGGGGCTGTTTTTATGGGCATACCAGAGCCCAGCCAGCCTTGGGAGGTGAAGGAACAACGTTGCCCACCAGCTTGACCAAACATGTGCTCCTCATATTCCTCCACCATGAAACAGCTCTTTTTTATTGTGTCTTGGCAGAGCTGTGAGCCTGCAGTCCTGGTACGATAACATCCCACTTCTGGGAAATTCCAGAGGCCCAAATCCTGCCTGTATGTCTCACACGGAGCAGGAACAAGTGTGAAGCAGTTACACACCTGTGCCCACTCTTCTGCAGATGTTATGAGCTCTCAGGGACCCTCTTCCTGCTCCACATCACACAGTGCATAGCAGAGGGCAGTTCTAAAGAGCAGGAGAAACAATAAATGCATTGAGGTTTCTAATGGAAGGTTGTTGCCTGCATGTTGTTGCATTATGGGACAGTTGGGGGCCAGTGTTGGATGTAATTTTTCCCAAGAGATTTGCCCAGACTGAAAATTCAGAGCAGAAAAAGGTCACCTTTTTGGAATGTCATGTTTGCCAAATCACTTTCTATCTCCTTATCCAAGCTGCCTGTGATCAAAACTGTCCAGTTGCTAAGAGACAATGAAAAATTGAAGGAAAGATGTTGATTAACATTAAAAAAAAAAAAAGGGGGAGGGCAAAAAAGCAACCAGAAACAAACATTTTTAAAAAACTTCATAATGATCATGTTCCCACTGTTTGCCAACCTTTGCCCCTTTGCTCTATTTCACATTCTATGAAGAGCTGTGTTGAAAAGATATCAGCAAATCTCCCAGAGCAGGGATATTTCGTAAAGGAAAAGGTATATTTCAGAAATACAGGTGTGTGTATTGTTCTCTTTCTGTTTTGGGAGATGCTGTCGTGGTCTCAGTCTCTCGGACCAGCATTGCCAAGATGGGAGCAGCCCAGGGTAGGAAGAGGAATTTAAACTCCTAAACTGATCTTTTCTGGAGAGGTGAGAAAGTGGCTTTCACCAGAGATACCTTTCCTGGGTAGGGGTACTAAAGCAAGTTCAGTTTAATTTAGGGTGAGGAGAAACCTGGCCTGTGACTACCCTGTGCTGCCAGATGTGGATCCCAAATGACCTCTCTGCGGAGAGGCAGCTGTGCTGCCATCCCCAAGGAGGATGGGCCCATGCCACCACCATGTCTGGACATTTACTGAGTCAAATGGGTGCCTTTGTGCACAAAAGATCCACCAGACTTTCCCGAGGCAACCTGGCTTCAGCTGAGACAAGCTGGGAGCCAGTCTTGCCACTCATTAGAGAGTGGCAGTTTGATTTGTCTTTTTAATTTATTTGGTGTTTGCAGGCTGAATTCCCTTTCTTCTACCATCCAGCCCCTGCTTGAGGGTGTCTTCTGTGCAACCATCCCTATTTTTTTAATATGAGGTTGGGAGGTGGTGATTTATGGTTCATTTAGTTTTGCTTTTGTATTCCTGTTACCTTTTAAGTCCCCTCTCTTTTGGATGCCTTGCTTTTCTTGCTTTGGATATGCAGACTGGAAGGAGGTAGCGAGCTCCTGCCCTGTTTCATGGGGCTTGAGGTGACCAGGGGACAAGCTTACTAACATCTTCTTCTGACACCAAAGTGAACCACCACAAACCTCTTCTCATCTGGGACATCTTGAAGAAGCTTCTGAGGATGCCATCATGACTATTCCTGGATTATTTGGCCTTTTTTTTTTTTGAACCAGCATGTTTTCCATGTTTCACATGGTTGGTTTTCTTAGATATCAACTGCAGGTTGGTTTGATCTTCATGTCTCCACCAACACTTGTGCCAGGTCAAATGTCTGATCCCACTCAAGTGGACATGGGGACACACAGCCCTAAATGCACAAGTACCTACTTAGCTGGCTTTGGACCCCAGAGCGTGACACTCTACTTGAGAATTAAAACCTCCCCTTGGGATGTCTTCAGCAGGTAGAAGGAATGATGTGTGTGGCCTGACATGAAAGGTCCTGCGTGGAAAATGCCTGGAAATGTAACACACTCAAATGTTTGTGCAGTGCATCTCTCTAGCAGAGCTTTCCACACCAACAGGAGCTCCAGTCTGTCATGGACTTCATGGTACCTGTGTTTTGGGATAAAAGGATCCAAGGAGGTGGTGTGGGATGTCAATTAGTATTGCAGAACAGCAGAGAGGGATGCTCCATAGATGGTATGGATACCCAGATGGATGTCAAGGTCAGCCTGTGAAGTCTTTTGGGTGTTTGTGACATCTCTCTGGGACTAATGGAGAGCTTTGAAACACGATTTGGCACGAAACAAAATAAATGGATGAAGGTGGGTGTTCCTCATCCCCTCATCTTGGCCACATGGGATGTCTCACTGTTGGTGGCTCTCTGTCAGATAAAGCTGTGGAGCAGGACAAGCAAAGCAGATAAAGGGAGGTTGTTTCTTTTCCTTGCAAATTAGAAACATGTTATTTTATAGCATGGAACAGTCTTGATCAGAGGCAGGTAGAAATGCAGGTAAATCCAACTTGCTTTTTTTTGCTAGCATCCTCATATGGAGTCATCCCACAAAGCTGTAGGTATTTAAATGGGACACAGGAGAAAGGGGTGTGGAATCTCTTATGAATCAACACTGACACCTCTGTCAGTGGGCAATTCAGGTCTGAAATAGTCATCTGTGCTGTGCTGGTTAGAAAATAAATAATTAATATGACCAGTCTGGCTGTGCTGACACATCCCCCACCTTGCCATCAGTGAAGGCACAAGGCACCTGCCATGGAGACTTAACACCAGTGGTCCTCACAGTTTTCCAGCAGTGACACAATTTCCCTTCCAGGTCTCCCATTCTACTTCTGGTTTCAAGCCAGGTAACAGCAGTTTAAGGCCCATGAGTCACAGAATCAGTATCACAGAATATGCTGAGCTGGAAGGAAGGGACTCACAAGGATCATCGAGTCCAACTCCTGACCCTGCACAGAGACAAGAGTCACACCATGTGCCCCAGGGGATCATCCAAACACTTCCTGAGCTCTGTCAGGCTTGGTGCTGTGACCACTGCCCTGAGGAGCCTGTTCCAGCACCCAACCAACCTCCGGGGGAAGAATGTTTTCCTAATATCCAACCTAAACCTCCCCTGATATAACTTCAGGCCATTCCCTTGGGTCCTGCCACTGGTCACCAAAGAGAAGAGATCAGTGCCTGTCCCTCCTCTTCCCCTCACAAGGAAGTTGTAACTGCAGTGGGGTGTCCCCTCAGTCTCCTCTTCTCCAGCTGAACACACCAAGTGCCCTCAGCTGCTCCTCACACGGCTTCCCCTCAGGGCCCTTCCCCAACTGGAGCTGACCCTTGAGCAGTCCTTGGACATGGGACAGGTTGTACAATGAGATGGCCCTACAAGGATGGAGAGCCCTACAAGGATGGAGAGCATGGAGGGTAAGGACAGGCTGGGAGTGCCAAGGACATGCAGCCCTCAGGCAGGAGGAGCTCAGAGCCTTCGAATTTCCCCGCACCGCCGACGTCCCCTCCCTCCCTCCTCCTCCTCCTCCTCGCGTGGAGCAGCTTTGCAGCCCTGGCTTGGGCAGGCCGGACACACGCACGCCTTGGTGATCTCGACAAACACAGCCGGCCGGGGTGCATTACATCCATTACATCAGCCCTGGGTGGGGTGGCCCGGCCGAAAGGGCCTCCAGGCAGCGCGGGATGGGAACCGCCAGTCAGGGCTCTGCACCCGGGGATCGCACACAGGCAGCCTGAAACCCCCCACGCCCTCCCTCTTCTCTTTTAACCTCTTGTTTCTAAAGTGGTTTCTAAAATAAGCCCAAGTCTCAGCAGCTGCGAGAGGCGTTTGCTGTCAGAATTGGCCCCTGTGCAGACGGACTGGATACTGCAGGCGCTTGTTGTGCATTTTAAGCCTAAACATTCCCTCCCCGCCCCCCGGCTTTTTGCAGTTCAGCTCTTAGTTTTTAATAGTCCTTGTCATGATGGAAAGTGCCAGACTCCAGCTGTTCTTCCCAAACCTCTGGGAGAGGCCTGGTTACATCTAGTTCTCATAAATCTTGAATCCAGTTCTAGCAAGTCTTTAAGCCTGACCACTACGCTGCCTGGGCAGTCTGTGATTGAAAACAGGAGCAGATGAAGAGAAGAGGAAAGGGGGGAAATAGAGAAAAGACTTCACACTTGTAGGTTGTTTCAGAAAAAGCCTCCAAGAGGCACAGCATACATGTCACACTGAGATGAGAGTCAGAATGCTCTCTACAGCCCCTGTGTCACCGTATAAACAACTTATGGCATCAAAAACAAGGATGGTAGAGACAGATGGCTCACAAAAACTCTGGATTCACCTGCTTGCACAAGAAAGGTCTGGGAAAATGTTTTTGTGTCAGGAACTTTGAGAACCTGCACAAATGAGAAGCAGAGATCCTAAATCTCTCAAGGATCTTCATCTGGGACAAACTGGTCTGGGCTCTGCATGTCTGATTTATGTCAGTTGTGGATTTGGCCTTCACGGTTGAAAAAGAGCAAAAGAGAAAAAGGAAAGAAAGGAAATGCAAAAATACACTCTCGTTCAGGAAATAATGTACCCACTAGTGCAAGCACGTCTTCCCCAGTGTTTGGTGAGGACTGAGAGAGTGCTTAACCACACAGAGCATTAAGGTCTCTGAACTGGGTCATTCCTTGAGCTGTGAAACCCTGGGCTGCCCCGTGGGACACAGGCACTTGGCGTGCCCAGTGATGGGTTGGAGTCACCAGCACTGGTGGGGACCTGCAGCACAAAACACTTCAAAGCCCATGGTGTTCTACAAGGTGAACATCCACATGGCCACTAGCTGCTCATGGAGTCAGGCTTTTGTGTACCTGGGTGGCCACAAAGGCTGGAAGAAATCCTAAACCTGAGGGTTTCAGTGGTGAGGGAAAAAGAAATGTTTTCATACACAAGAGGAAACTGTGCCTTGGCCCAGAAATCACAGCTGGCCTGGACATGAGGTTCCAAGGTGTATCTTAAGGAGGAATCTTGCCTGAGGTGGGCAGAGGCTTGGGGTCTCATGGGAAATGATGGGTAGAACCCTTCCACACGCGTGTAACCTCTGGCCTTTCCAACTGCAGCACCAGGAATACCAAGGCCACCTGGAGTGTCAAAGAACCTTCTGTCTTTTCATTCACCTCTGCAGGTGAATGAAGTCTTCAAAAGTTTAGTCCTGCTTCCACAGGAGACTGGGAGGCCCCTTTCTCTCTCTTTCTGTAAAGATACAATGCCAGAATGATTTTCTTGTGGGTTACCAAGGGCAAAAGGCTCCTTTTCAGATTCAAGAAGGAGCTTGTTAAATTTGTGGATGGAATTATGTTTTAAATCACTACATGGTGCTCTAAGAAGCTATTCCAGACCTCTGCAGTCTTTGCTGAAGACTTGTCAAGAGGCAAGAGATGATAAAGACCTTTCTACATGTCCTGCCCTCCCCATGACTTGGAAGAGGTAAAAAGGAGCCTTACCTTTGTTAGTTAGGAATAAGATAGAAAATAGCCAGTGGACACTCTAGTAGATAAAATGTCCAGGGCAGGACTACACAGGCTTTCACAGAGTGGGAAGGATTGAAGCCTTGGCCAAAATCATTATCATCATCATCATCATTCATGGAAACTTCTGCTGTTTGTGTCCACATGAGCAGCTTCACAAGAGAAGCCCACACACCACACACCCCCAACCTTCTCTTAGCTACTAGACAGAGATCTCTTCCAGAAAATAACAGTGAGATTAGCCAGTAGCATTGAAACAGGCACGTGTTTGGATCATGGAACCCAATAACTTGGGACCAACGTGGAAGTCAAGTGCCACGTGATGGATGGATGGATGGGCAACAGCTTTTTAAGGGTCCTCATTTCAAGGGAGCATAAACGCTTATTCCTGCAAGTACAACTTCACCTCATCTGACTCCAGGGACACCTTTCCCTTGCCTTCAGTGACTCTTGGATGGGGCCTATCAGAAGCACAAGTTTCCACGGGTAAGCCACACACTTAAGCAGCCGCATATTTAAATACTTAGATGAGCCTCCTTCCTGGATTTCCCAACATCTGTGCTTCCTCGCCTTGGAAGCCATCCCCCCTCTTGGATCTGGACACTTGGAGCGTGCGGAAACGAACGGGAGCAGCTAAGGACAAAATTTCTGCTGTGAAGCAGAGCTGTTTGTAGTGATGTGGGAGAGCACCTGCGGGTGCAAGAGCCGCAGCCAGATGTAATTCCGCTGTCGCTGCGTTAACTGGGGCATCCCTCCGTGGATCGTGGGGAAAATGGCGGGAGGGATGTTGGAAGCCCACATGATGAGATATAATGCCTTCTCCCTTTCTTCCTTCTTTCTGCAGCCTGTCCCAGGGCTGTCTTGCCCCCAGGCCCCCTGTGAAAGAGCCAGACTTATGCCAACGTGGGTTGTGCAGCAAGGACAGCTTTGCTGCGTGACTCATTTATTACCACAGACACGTTTCCAGTGCTGTTATAGAGCTTATCTCCTCCTGTTATTTCCCAATATCAAATCACAGTAAGAAAACAGATTTCCCTTTGCTTAACACAGGTAGTATTACACCAGGGAGTGTTAATGGTTTAAGCAAAGATTTTTCCACCTGACTGATAGTTTATCCATCTGCTGCATAAAAACCAATGCTTAAATCCCAGCTTTTAGTGGGTCATATCACCTGTGGTTTCAAAATAACTCTGAATTTTCCCCCAAAGTAAGATGCAAAATAATGAAAATTAATACTTGGAAGTGAAATGGTTTGGTTTTTTTTTCAGTTCAACAAACAACTGGGAGCCCATCACTTTTTCAAGTCAAATTGTCTTGAGTGATTCTGTCGTAGGTCAGAGGGAGGTCAGACAAGTTAGGCTTGGTCTTTTTCCTGCGTTGTCGTCTCTCAGCAGGAGGAGGAAGTGCACCTCAGCAGGTGTCATAAACACCAATTTCCCAAAATTTCATAATCATTTAGATCTAATTACAAGACACACATGGTTTTTGACTTTCCCCAGGAAGACTTCAGGGAGTGTCTACCACTCAACCAAATAAAAAGGAATTTGCAGTGATTTTGCTGCATTGGATACATTTGCATTTTTAATCCAGGAAATTCAGGTTAGTTCCAGAAACTTATTTTAACAGGCTGTGTTACAGGCTCCAGGTCAATTCACTTACTGCAGCATCAGAGAGACAGGGAGGGAAATGACTTTTGCACTTTGGTTCAGTGAGTCCATCAGGAAAAGAGACACTAATAAACTAAGTTTGGGACAGAGTGGACATTTGTGCTGCTGCCTCCATCTCTGTGTCCTACTACAGAAATTCCCCCACTCAGTAGCAATTTGACCCAAAGCTAAAAGGCTGAGAGTAACCACAGTGGTGCCAGATTTGTGTTCTCAGTTCCTTTTAAGAAGGTAAAGGATGTTGTGAGCCAAAGGAACCCGTTTGTTCTGGAGGCTGGCAAAACCAATGCAAGTGATGGTGGCATTTTTAACAACAAGTATCTCACAGGAGACTCCTCACGTCATTGCCTGAGCTGTTTATGGACTTCAGGGGTGACTAAGATTAGGTCACTTACTTTAAAACCCCGTTTTAGATATTGACTGTCAGTGTTTGTCTCTTTTCACTCCACTCTCCAGAGCTGCAGCCCTGGGCTGGTGTCATCTCTCCCTCTGAAGGCCACGCTGAAGTGTTTGTCCTGATGGACCTCCTCCCTCTCTTCTTCAGCCCAAGGGACAATTCACTGCCTGTGACCCTCAGGTGGGTGCTGGGATCTAAAGCTTTTCTCACTAGTAAGGAGCAATCTGCTTTAATGGAGGGGCACAGAACCAGGGACACCCAAGGTGAGGTTAACCATGATTTACTTCATCTCTGGTGGCCCTTCAGAGGGAGCTAAGCCACCACAGAGAGGAAACATTGCTAATACGGATACTGCAGTTATCCTTATCTCAGCTTTCTGTCATTGCTGATCATTAAATTATGCCACAACCCGTCACAGACAGTCCTTCTATATACCCACAGTTCTATTAATAAAACTTCTGTAGCAGTAAATCCCCGGGCCTGACTGCAGACTGTCAGTACCTTCCTTGATTTATTCTCCATTTACCCACCATTTGCTTCATGGATGAAGTGGCCTCTTGTTTTACTCCCTTTGTGACCCCTCAGTGATAGCGGTGACAACCTCTGAGGGAAGGCACTGAGGCCCCCCATGGTTTGTGGCTGTGACTCTTTGCCGGGAGAAAAAAAAAATTAAAAAAAAAATCCTCATTTGGAGATGCCCAAATGCAGGACACCCCAGAGAAAGGCAAAACGAGGGTCACAGGACCACTGGATGCTGCTTATGGGATGAGAGGACACAGCCTCAAGCTGTGCCAAGGGAGGTTCGGGTTGGACATCAGGAAGAATTTCTTCAGAGAAAGGGTGGTCAGGCATTGGAATGTGCTGCTGCCCAGGGAGGTGGTGGAGTCCCCATCCCTGGAGATGTCCAAGGCACTCAGTGTTCTGGTCTGGTTGACAAAGTGTTGATGGGTCAAAGGCTGGACTTGATAAACTTGGAGGTCTTTTCCAACTTTAATGATTCTATGAAGCTTTATAAAAAGAAAATATTCTATGAAATCATAAAATATTCTATAATAAAATAGTCTTTGAACCTTTATTCTATGAAACTATAAAGAGTATATGAAACTTTGATGACTGTACAATTAAAGGGACTGTGGAAAGCTAAAGAGAATTTACAGAGGGAGAGTCCTGGCCAGGAGGGGACTCAACCCCAAAGCACCAGCTGTGCATCCTGGGGCACCAGGCTTCAGAAGAGGAACTGAGCAATCAGAAGGCTGCTGACATGTAGTTTGGGATCCTGTTCATAGCAAAGCAGAATGGCCCCACTTTCTTCAGTTCACAACTGACTTGTCCTGTGGTGGGGGAAAGCTTAATAGCCTGTCTTGGCCTGGACAATACTTACACTCATTTTCTGGACTCCAGAGGGATTGTGGTTGGCCTGTATCAGCCCCAAACACACTTTGATTCATTCTATTTCCTGGATTCCTAAAGGGATCCTTTTTTTGGCCTGTTTTGGCCCCAAGCCCTGTTTGATTCACTTATTTCCTAGACTCCCAGGGGAGTGTGGTTGGCCTGCTTTGGCCCTGTCTTGCTGTCACTTTTCCACGCTGGTATGCAATGCATCTGCACGCTTTAGATTTCTTCACTGCTTGTGCTTTCACTGTGGGCCAAGTCTGGATGTATTTTGCAATATTTCGGGAAAGATAAATACACTTGGTCTGTGTTCATACATTTACCTTGCTATGACTTTCCTACAGCCTTTCCCTGCCTTGTCTTTCCCCACATGCTTGCATGGCAAGAACCACTATGGCCACAGCATGGTCAGCCCGGAGAAGGGGTGTTCCCTGTGGGATTTGCAGCAGGGAGCACCCCAAGAGAGGAAGGGAAGGACCCAAAGGGGGGAAGGTGGGGAACAACTGCCACCTACATGGCTACTGTCCCCGCCAAGGTGATTTCATGGTTGTGCACCTTGCCACTGAGCCTGCCAGACTGCTTTCCCACCACGAGAGCAGGAAAAAACAGCTGTGAGGAGAAGTCCCTGGTCGTGCCAGTCCTGGGAGCAGGGCTGCCTGATGCACTGGGCAACCCAAGGCGTGGCTCTGTCACCATTTCATGGGTGACCTGGCATTGCACAGCCATCCCTCCACAGCCATGAACTAGGGAGCTACCACGACTGATGGCCCCTGCTCAGCACACACGGAGCAAGAGCATAAAGCACAACCCACCACTCCTACTCTGGCACCACTGATGTTCTGTGCTACTTTATACAGAACATCTGTGTTACTTTACAGGAATGGCCATGGACAGGTCCCTGCCCGGTCTCTGTTGTGATGGAGCAGCACACAAAATTCCCCTCCACAGAATCACAACCCTGATGTACTGGCAGGAAGCTGGTATGCAGATGGCCTCCTCTTCTTGGAAAAGCTGTGCAAGGAAAAAGTCCTCAATGCTGTCTTTAATAAAAAAGGGGGTTGTCTGATGATGCCATTTTCCTCTGCCACAACGAGCTCAGTGGTGACTTCCCAGTCCCAAGCCAGTCTGTCACTGGAAATAGGGGCAGAACAAGCTGAAGAGGTGATGGCTATGGCTGTCCTTCTACCTCCTACCCCTCCCACCTCTTCTTGGACACCTCTCCATCCAGCTCTCAGTCCGCATCTGCTCACTCTGAACCTCAGCTTGTACCAGTTTCCCTCATCCTGGCAGAGCACACAGGAGCTGCCAGCAGACAGGACTGTGAGCACTGGGAGAAAAAACAACTGGAAGTCTGGCTTCCCAACCAGAAGTCCAGCTCTCCTTTGGAGAGCCTGTGATGGTGTCCAGTGCTGACAACTATAACTCTGTAATAACCCTTTGCTCTTTGCTCCTGAAATTACAAAGGAAGTTGTCGGAATACATATAGGTTTGTCCCCCATTAAGTTCCTAAAGTGTAAAGCTGCCTGGGGCAGAGTCCCAGGCCAAAGCTGTGCCCTCCAGAGCACACTTGAGAATAAAGTCTCACTTTCAGTAACAAGCATATTGCACCAGAACTGCAACAACAGGCCTACTTTATTTCTTTTATAATTTACAAATATCACCACAGAACAAACTCATTCCATACCCCACCAGAACAGCACTGCTTTCCATATAGACTGTTTGGAGATAAATGTTTCAGCGCAGAATTTATTGTTTACAGAACTTACTCATTTACTGCACAACTCCTTTTTATCAAGATCTCATTTCAGAGCCTAAGCAAGAAAGAAATCCAATAAATTCAAGAGCCTGTTAATGCTGTGAGGAGAAGGCAGCTCTTTATTGAGTGAGCAAGTTTCATTGTCCAATTGTCCCAGGAAATTTAAAGCAGAATGTGTTTTTGACAGCTTCGTTAATGGGACGTGTTTTTTTTTTCCCTTGCCAGAAATTCAGGCATAATTGAGACATAGTGTTGAACTTCAAATGTTTCCCTGAGTCTTGAATAGAGGACTTGATGAAGCATGTAATATGGCATAACCTCCCAATTATTCACACGCTTAGATAACTATAATCACACAACTCCTATCACAGCCAGGAGGTTATTCTAGGCAGATATTGGCAGGGGCTAATGGACAGCATATTGCAAGGGCAAGGAGGGTTTGGAAGGAAATATTAATCAGAATTTGGTAGCAAAGTCATCAATCACAGCTTAACAAAGCTGTCACTCACCGCTGCAGCCCCAGGACCTCCATCAGCTTAGAGTTCAGCTCAGCAGCCTCCAAGAAGAGAACTCAGCAAGGAAGAATTGCGTTGCTTCAGTGTGACTGTCCCCAGGACACCCGACCCTTCGCAGCGTGGCTTCTCCAGCAAGAGAATTCATCACAGGAATTGGGGCGTGTATTTTTTCAGTCAAATAACATCGCTATTTATTATCACTATTTGATGTTTTCTTGCTCTGGGCTTGGGAAATGCGACTGCACTCTGCTATTGGAAGTGATTCTGGCCGGGAGGTTTCCTAAGTGCTTGCTGAGACACCCATAGCAAATTGTGACATGTGAGAAATGTACACCAGGAGCACAGCGAGCAGATGAGAGGCCGTGATTATTCCCATTTCCCAGGGGCTCATTAGATCTTGTCTGCGATGCAGTGTCTAGACTTGGGTTCCCCAGTACAAAGGAAATGCTGATAAACTGGCCTGAGTTTAGGAGTTGGCCACCAAGATGGACCAGAACATGCCCTATAAGGAGATGCAGAAGGATCAGACCTTGTTCAGCCTGAGAAGTGAAAGTTCAAAAGGGGACTTAATACCAGCCAGGAATCCGGAGAGTGAAAACCTGGAGGTTCTCTAGATGTGACTGGAAAAATCCTGAGCAAACTAATCTGACTTCAATGCTGATTCTGTCCAAGCCACAGACTTGATGAGACCCTCCCAGGTTGAAGTTCTGTAGTTCCATGGCTGAAGGAAAAATATATAAAAGGCTGCTACAAAGGGAAAAGAAATGCTATATTCTCCCTGCTTTCAGGGGATAGAACATGGGCCAAGTATTCAAATAGCAGCAAGGAAATCTGGGATCAGGACACTCCACACCCTTGCCCAAGAGCTGGCTGGGAAGTTGCACCATGTCCCGTGTTCATGGGCTCCAGAGCATCTGGGAGGGCTGTTGCCTTTGCCCAGGTGCCTTTCTCATTTTCTTCAGACAAGCCTCTCATCCTAGATTAAAGCCAGCCAGCACTAGTCCTGGACAAGGGCAATTCTCCTGAGAGAGGATGTTTTATCCTTTGCTGCAAACATTTTGTGCAAAGTCCAACCTTCTTTCCAAATGAGGCTTTCTGATCACCTGCTCTTCTGTTTTTAGATCCTAAAGTCAAAAGTGTTACCTAAGTCCACTCTCCATTTTGTCACATGTGCCATGTTTTGTACCCACCATCCTCTCAATTTCAGTTCTGAGGGGGTACCTCTGTCCAGCCTCTCCCCCAGGGCACAGCTGCAAATCAGTGCAGGAGTGGGGCTTTTCTTTCATCCTCCAGAGCTGGCTTGAATCTGCACTCTGTGCACTGAAGGGCAGGAGGTGAGAGATCTTTGAGCGCCTAAGGAATGAGAGAGCCAGTGTAAATGAGTTCCTGAAGACTCAAACTTTCTGTGCCCTCCTTGTATCGTCCTGTGTTGACTAAGGCACTGCTTTTTGACAGCTCTGGAGCACATGGAAACCTTGATCCACCCAACACATTATGTTGAAAAACTTCATGCTTTGGGTGCATAAAGTTTTCCACATAAACAGGTGGGAGTCTGGCATGGCCAACATGATTCAAGGCCAGTGCGTGGTGTTTTTTAACTGCGTGGAAAACTTTGGGTGCTGGCTGTCTTGTGAGGGGTCAAGTGAGTCATTATTTTCATTGGCTTTCTCCTGGCCAGGGTGTCCCTAAGAGGTTTGTATGAGGTCCCCCTCGTTCCTCTGGCAGACCTGCAAGACACCAAAACTCCCTCCTGATGCTGCTGTGCAAAGATGATGAGGGACAATTCCAGGGGAGGGGGTGACTCCAGCAGTCATCTCTCTGTGCACTCACGGGAGCAGAAAATTTGCCATCATGGTTGGTTTGCTCTGTCACCAAACTGCCAAGATATGGTGCCACCTATTCCTTAGAAACTACCCCCCTCAGTGGTACGCAGAGAAAACCATGAGGGTGGTGGGTCTGTGTCTGCCCTGGCTGGGGCTGAAGGGTGGCTTTGCAGAACTGAGACATCGTTGCTGGCACACGGTATGAAGCAAAAATACCCCATGGGGATTAGTCATATCCCGCCCCAGCCATGTGCCTTGTGTACTTCAGGATGTCCTCCCCCAAAAGGAAGTAAAATAAAAATCTCCCGAGAGGGGACTTCATATGTGCCATTTGCTTACAGGATGGACCAGTGACTTCAGGGCTTTCTCCAGTTGCTCCCTTTGTTTTGCTTGTACCTGTCAGCCTGTGATGGTGGGAAAGCTGCCTAAGGAAATCTGGAGACAGGGAGCCTGCAGTTGCTGACATTGCCATGAGGAAGAACCTGTTTTTGGCTGAGGTTTTGTGTTTAAATAGAAGAGGAACATCACATAATGAGGCCAAATCAGGTCCAGAAAAGGTGGGGACACTCGAAGGCGCTCCAGAGAGGAGCAATGTGGATATGGAACACATTACCCACAGGGAAAGGTGGAAAGGCTTTGGGTCATTTGCAAGCCCAGGTGCCTGAAGCTCTCTCTGGGGCTGCAGTGAGTGGTTTGAACATGGCCCAAAGCCTGCACTGTGCTGTGGTTGGACGGGTACTGGCAGGATGCCGGCTGGACGTGGAGCTGTCCTGGAGCCAAGACACACTCAGTGTGCCCAGAGAAGGATGCAGTGAAGGCTTCCCAGCCTGAGGCTTGCCAGTTTGTGTGGCCAGCAGCATCCAAGGGAGGGACCTGGTCATGATCCCATTCAGTTTCCTTGAACCTCAGGCCAAAGGGCCAGATACTGCCGGCATCCAGGTCAAGCAGGGACAGCTTTTACCAGGAGCCAAAGCTCCTCCTTACACCTTCTTGAGTGGAAATGAGACTGTTCTCCCACCACACCCATGAGGGGAAGGGAGGGGACAGGGTGGGGAATCGTTACTTTAGTCATTAGCTGATGGGGAATTTACCAAGGAAGACTGACCTCAAAATCCCACGGCCTTCTCCTTGTAGAAGTAGCCAGTGTGAGGAAAATGTCACGTACTCCTGGACTGTGACTGAGAGGAGAAATCCCTCTGCTTTGGTGATTCTGCCAGGATGTGGCAGAAACTGTGTGAGAACACAGACTATGTTCTCACTTCACTACACCTCTGAACTCCGTGGACTTTTTTGAGTTTTTCCCATGATCTACAGGCCATGGCTGCAGCCTCTCTATGGCTAATGGACCAAAATCATCCCACTTGTGGAAAGAACCCAAACCTGGGCAGGAGGCTGCATCACAACCTCAGCGGTGCAGAAGGAGACTGCTGGTAAACACATTTTGGGAATGATCCCCTCTGTTTCCACAATAAGCATTAGACCATTTTACCATATATTTATCCTTGCAAATGATGTTCACATGTACTTCTTCTTAGAACTTACTTTGGGCCTGAAGAATTTCCCATCCCAAGCTTTTTTTGTTCTGTGCTTTACAGGTGGTGGCTCTGGAAAGCGCTTTTGCTCACGTGGTGGCAGACTGAGATCACGTCCCACCCAACCTGCAGCACGAGCCACCAATGCCCAATGCTCCTTCTGTTTGTTGACATATCCCACAGAAGTCACATGAGTGGTTCCCACACTGTTGCTGTTCCAGGGCTTATGATGGAGTACAACATTACGTGAAACCTGGGCTGTTTATTTAAACAGAGAGGGTCCAATCAGGGTCACAGCCTGATATCGTGTTTCCCACCCTCTTGACGGAGCTGTGGGGACACCAGGGCCTTGTGTTTGGGATGCTTTCATATCCAACACAGTAGGCAGAGAGGGAAAGCTGATTTGGGGGGCATTATTTAGGAAGAACCCAGTCAAGCCATTCTTCTTACATCAGGCCCATGTTGGGAAAATTACTCCTGGTAGTATAAGTTGCAGATCAAGGCACTTAGATGGAGAAAGTGAGTGTGAAAAGCTATTAAAACCCTTTCAAAAGCTGTCATAAAAAGCCCTTGGCCAACTCTCTAGCCAACACAGACTGATCTGGGATCTTGGAGATCATGTATACAAGCTGATTTACCCCAAAGGAGCGTCTGCTTCATCTCCTGGCCCCAGCATTAAATGATGACTTTCCTTTTCCAGAGCACCCTCATAGGAAGCCTCGAGCCACACAAGACACATAAAAAAGGGGGCCAAGCATAGAATCATAGAATCATTTAGGTTGGAAAAGATCTTTAAGGTCATTGAATCCAACACTTAACCCAGTAGTTCCGAGCCCACCACTAAACCATGTCACTAACCACATCTTGCATGGCAAACTTGATCCCAAAGCAGAATCAGGTGGGGGAAATTTGGAATCAGGTGGGGGAAATTCACCAGGGTGGCTCTCCCACTGCAGGACAGGGCTCTGCGTCCCAGTGACAGAGAGGGTCCAGCTCCTCCTTGGGTGACCCTACCACTGCATCCAACCCATACCTGTGCCCTGACACACTCCAGGTACAAGGAAGACCTTCCAAGAGGCACCACAACAGGAGGCATAGAAAAAATCCTTCCCCGTGAGGGTGGTGAGGCTCTGGCACAGGTTGCCCAGAGAAGCTGTGGCTGCCCCATCCCTGGAAGTGTTCAAGGCGAGATTGGACAGGGCTTGGAGCAACTGAATCTAGTAGATGTCCCTGCACATGGCAGGAGGGTGGAACTGAATGAGCTTTAAGGTCCCTTCCCACCCAAACCACTCTAGGATTCTGTGATTCTATGTCCAAGAGAAGGAAATGTTCATCAGCAGGTGGACAAGGGCTGGTGGACCTCAAGAGCTCCTTTCTGGGGCTCTGCCCTGGGTGTGCTTGAGCTTGACTCTGGTCTGTGTCTCCCTCACCCCTTGCCCTGCTGTGGCTGTTTTTGGAGCAGCCTTTCTCTCGCTGAGTGTTTGTACAGTGACTTGCATAACTGGATGATGATGATTTTAGCTCGGGGCTTTCAGTCCCATGATAAAGCCCGTAGTAATCGAATGCAGCAAACACTGTGACAGAAACCAAACAGGAGCATGAAAAAGAAAGCTGCCCCTTCAAGGAAAGGAAGGAAAAGCCTCCCGATTTTCTTGTCATAATGAAGTTTGTCCTGAATTCACTTTACCAGAGAGGAAAGGCAGGGAAGGGTGACCTGTTAGCAGAGGTTGCATTACAGGCTCACATAACGGGGGGGGGAGAACACGCTGCTTTGTGTGTGTCTGGGTTTAACAACCAAATAAAGCAAAGATTTCTTTAAAGATACCAAGCCCAAGTCCACCACAGCTGGGAAGCACACATGAGCAATAGCTTTCACATGCTAACAAATAAAAGATCCTTGCAAAACAGATGCTGAGGTTTGTGGGGCTGGCACAGGCTCGCTGCTGGCAGGGAGTTAACTCACAGAAAGCTGAAAGGTTCAGGGATGGAAGAGTATCCAGAGACTGTTTGTTCATAAACACAGCTGAGGGCCAGCAACCTGCTTTATACCCTGCCCGAGCTGCACTGCCGGAGTCATTCCTTGCAGGGTTTCTGCAAGAGAGAAGGCAGATATGCAATTCTTCTGCAGCCCACGCTCTAGAGAAATAATTAAACAGTTTTTCTTAACCTCTTGAACTTTTCATTTATTATTGCCATCCATTATGTCTACCTTCTCAAATAGCAGGATCCTGAAAGCCAGCTCCAGAGGTCAAGGGTTTATTGTTTAATGGAGATAGAACATTCTGTAAATTGCACAAAGTCACAATGTTTAGAAGAGAAGCTTCTGGTGTACTGAATCTTTTCAATTTAACAAACAGTGAGCTTTGACATATGTTCTTCCTCCATAGCAGGAAATTTGGGATAAGTGCAGTACTGGCATGGACATGTTACCAAATCCTTCCTGTAAACCAAATGACATCTGCATTCAAATAAAAACATTCCTTGCACCAAATACCAGGAAATACTAAAAGTATCACTATTCTTCTAAGGTCATGCTAAAATGAAGTTTTTGGCTTTTAGAACACAAAGTAAGTTTGTGCAGGGCCAAGACGTTTTGTTCAACACACATTTGCTGTTACAAATCCCAAGAGATGTCCTTCTGGGTCAAATATGTGCATGTGTCTGTAGAATTTTGCAAGCATTTAATCTTCTTCATATGAAAAAAGAATAAATATTTTAGGAGCGTGGACTTACATTAACAAATATTGCCGTTGCCTTTGTTTTTACTAGTGCTCTGCTTTTCAAAGGCAGAAAAAGGATTTGCTTAAAACAAAGCAAACATCCTCAAAATGCACCATGCCAAAATAATCAAGGGAATAAATACCTGGGATTTACAAAATATGAATATTCTTTGGTAAATAAACTGAAGGAAGAGCGGGCAGGGGGAGGACGCTGCTGTAGTGATGGGGAGGGAGTGCTGAGTGTAAACACTTTCATCTCATAGATGGCAAATCAAGAACATTTAAAGAAAATAAATGTATGCAGAGCAGATTCTTCCTTCTCATGTTACTTTCGGGGGATTTTACTGCTGATAGTTAAAGCCACATAAAACCTTTCGAATATTATGCCAGCAGATGAAAAACTACAATGGCAGAAACAGTTTCC
Source organism: Manacus vitellinus (assembly GCF_001715985.3). Taxonomy (NCBI): domain Eukaryota; kingdom Metazoa; phylum Chordata; class Aves; order Passeriformes; family Pipridae; genus Manacus; species Manacus vitellinus. Next base: position 40,793,627 of record NW_021940750.1, on the reverse strand, counting down.
CATGGATAATTAGCATAAGTATCTGCTTAAAGCTGAGTAATTTGTTCACTGTACAGGATGTACTTCAGCAGTTTTATGAGCAAAAAAAAAAAAAAAAAACACGGGGAATGTTTTGAATGACTTACATTTGAAACAGCACAGGCAGATACCAGGCACTTTTCAGTGACTGCCACACAAAAAAAAAAAGTCTGCTCTGAGTGACTGAGAGTCTGTTCCCACCGAGCTCGGGGCCAGACGTCCCTGGGAGGCTTCACCCAGACACATCCCTGCAGCTTCCCACTCAAAGGAACGTTTCCACTTAATGGGAGGACTGGAGGATCCAGACATTGGAAGTGGAAAAAGAAAATTGAAATAAAAAAGAGAATGAGAGGAAAAAAAATGAAAACGGAGGGGGGAAAAAAAATAAAAATACAGATCAGCGGGTTTCCAATGTCCTTTGAAGAAAAATGCACCGTTTCAAAAATGGTGACCTTGTCCAGAAGTTATTCAGAAAAAAAGGTAATTTCTTTTACCAGATACCATGTTTGACACCTGTGGCTTGAGGAAGCACCTGGGAAGGTGGCACTGGCTCAGGGGAAGGTCCAGCAGGGTCTCCATGCGTATGTAATTCCCACCTTCAGCACTCAAAAAGGCTTCCTTTAGTCTTCCTTGGTGCATCTTTCTCTTCAGGGTTGGAAGATGGGGTTTGTGTGGTCTGTGTTTCCAGAGCTGTGGCATCTCCAACCTCTCCTGCTCCTGCTAAGGCAAAAGGAGTGTGATGAGCAAAAGTACCCCATGGGAGCAAGCTGAAGGGGAGGTGGTGGTGGGTGGTCCTGTAAACCTAATGCAATCCTAGACCTGGAAAAGACCCTGAAAAGGATATGATGATAAAATTGTGGGTGGAAGCCAACCCACCCTTGCAGCCCTCAGGAGGGCAGTACAGCTGAGAAGACACATATATTCAGATTTTAATGGAGACCCCAACCCACTAAGAAATTTGTTCATTTCAATCAGATTCCCCACCTGGCCTTTAACTTGTTTGTGATGCCTCCAGGTTCAGCTGAACTTCCTGTGAGTGATATCCCTGCCCTGGAGTTCCCTTCCCAGGCAGGGCACCAGCAATTCCACAGCATCTAGAGAGAACTGGAGCAATCAGGGACATACATACCTTGATCTCCTCCAGGATGCATTAATTTATACTGGTCCCAACTGGTGCTGAACTCATGGGGACCTTTATGTTCTTCTGATACCTGTGCACATCTGGGCTGTAATCCCCATGGTCTTCATCCTGGACACTGTAAAAGACCCGAGGGAGGGGAACTGCATGTGCACAAATAGAAAAAAAAAAGTCGCTTTTGTTCTTTCTCAAGCTTATCTTTTTGTTCTATCTTTAATTACTTTATTTCTTAATATTTTTTGTGTTGTTACAATCCAAGCAGTGGAAAGGGAAACTAGAAAGTCTCTATTACCAACTAGAAATGACTCATGTAGGCAGTATGACTGCTCTGCTCCACTGTGTGAGTTGCAATGGCCTATTATTCTTTTGATTGATAAGGATACAGAATCAGAGAATATGCTGAGTTGGAAGGGACCCACAAGGATCATCAAGTCCAGCTCCTGGCCCTGCACAGGACTATCCCCAAGAGTCACACCATGTGCCCCAGAGGATCCTCTAAACACTCCTTGAGCTCTGGCAGCCTTGGGGTCATACTCACTGCCCTGGGGAGCCTGTTCAGTGCCCGACCACCCTCTGGGGGAAGAGCCTTTTCCTGATATCCAACCTAAACCTCCCTGACACAGCTTCAGGCCATTCCCTCAAGCCCTGTCACTGGAGGTGTCATCTGATCAAGGTACAGCCAGGCTGGGAACACTCAAGGATGGATCTGAGCTCAGCAGTGGCCGCTCACCTGGTTGCAAATCCCCCTGGTGCCCCAGTCTGCCCAGACACCTCAGGGATCCTGACACCTTGCTGGTTTTACTCCATTTTTATCCCAACAGAAGTCTCCCCCCAGCCTGGCTGCAGCCTGGGCTGGCCCCACACAGCTGCCCACGTGCTCCAGCCTTGGTGGAGCAGCTCAGCCAGTGGCAGCTTGCAGGGAAACCCCCCATCCGGGTTGCAATCTCGAGGTACTGCCGGAGGCAATATCTCCCTGCTGAGTTAAACCCCAGCACTGGGCTGCAGCTTTCCTTCCAGGCGAGGGCTTGGAGCTGCTATTCAGACCTTATATTTAGAAAAATGTGGGAAAAGAGCTAGATCCATTTCAGGGTTTGTATTTTTGTTGGCAGGATATCTGGTATCATTATGGAGAGCAAACCCAGGGTTTTTCTTTTTTTCTTTTTTCTTTTTTTTTTTCTTCAAAGTATGCATTTTCTTGCCAGAAACATATAGAAGAAGTGGGATCTGATGAGGGGAACTTGTGGGTGAGATGCCTGAGGGAGCAGCAAAATTATTTCATCATCACATCTCCTGCATGCACAGATGTGTGGGTCCCAGTGCTGGGAGGACTCCAGATGTCTCCTCCTCCATGCTCCTGCCCCATGGCAGAGCCAGCTCAGCCTGGTGATGGAGACACAGCATCCTCCTCAGGTGCTCCCATCCTGACTTTGTTATCACCTCTGTTAGAAAGTTTCTTGAGTTTGCTGCAAGATACACCCAGGATTGCTTTTCCTGCTGACAACAGATGCAGGGGACAGATTATTCCCTCCCTTTGCTGCCATGTGTGAGCCCAGGGAGTTAAACAGCATGATAGGAAGCTCCTGAAGGATTTGCAGAGCAAGCCAGGTTAGCCTGAACACTCAGAGCGGGACGGTGAGGCGTGATTTATCTCGAGCACTCATTTTTGCAGCAGTCTGGTATTTAATACATTAATAATGTCACCCAACAGCACATTTAAGGACAAAAGCCCTGGCAGGAGCTGTGACATACGTACTCTGGCAGACAGACTTGCGTGTCACCATTTAAAAGCCTGCAGGACATCTGCTGTGCCAGAAGTCGTGGCAGGGCTCTTGCAGATGGGTCAGCGGACGGCGGGGATGGAAAAACACAATGATCATGGGAAAACGGCACCCGCCCTTTTCCAGTCGTTGAGAATTAGCAAAATCACCACCAAAATGCTGCACCACGGGCTTAAAAAGCAGACAGGGATCCTTTGGGAAAAGCCAGCTTGCCTCCAGCAACAGGGACTCGTCATGTGCTGCCCACTGAGCTGTCAAGTTAAGGGCTTGTCCTGCTATCGCTCAGCCCTCAGAAGGTCAACGAGTGGCTTTGCTTATCGCCCAGAGGCACTTTACTCTGGTTAATTGGCACCCCTGGTGACAGGGCGGATTGATGGCCTCCCATCAGGCCTTCCATGGCCAGCCCAGAAGGACACGAAGCTTCTCCTCACCCTTGACTACCTGTCTTTCACAGTGTTTCCCATGGAAATAGGAGACACAGGGAAGGGCTCACTCGTGGGTATGGGTGGCTGTGATGGCACTAATGTCAAGGCAGACTACAGAGAGAGGAGGGTGGGAGAGCAGCCTCAGACTTGTCCATTCATGTGTCCATCCCTGGATGTCACTGTGCTGACTGGACATGGGACACGATGCCTTGTCCTGACCCTGTAATGCTGTGACAGGGGTGAGGCACCACCAGGACAGTATTTGTTCCTTTTAGACAGAGCTTTCCTCACTTGAAGGCAGCTCAAGTGCCTCCATGTGGAGCACAGGTGGGCTAAGGTGGCCTCCAAAGTGATGGCGTCCATATCTCCAGGCCTGATGCCTTTCTTGTGTAGCATTGAGAGATGTTGGGACCAGAAGAAGACATCAAAGCAATGTCTCCCAACCTCACTATCATCATCCCCTGTCATGATGAAGGACAGGCTCCTCTGGACACTTTAGTTCTCCAGAGAAAGCTTCTTAGAAAGAGGTTCCATAAAAAAGACCAGATATTACCTTTTAGCTTCCTATTGGCTCTAATCTCTTCTTTGATCCCAACTCTACTCTACCTGTATTTGGCTCCTCTTGGGTGGTCCTTGGGGAAGGCTCAGCTACTTCTAACCTCTTTTTGACTTCTCAAGACTCATGCCCGATGGCACGTGCCTGCCTCCTTCCATGGTAGGAGAAAAACAAACCATCACCCTTCCCAGGGCTGGGAGCAGGTTTCTGCAATAGGGACTTAGTAGGAACTGTGCTATACTGTGACTCCTTTGGGGTGGGCAATTCCAACAGCCTAAAGGGTTCTTCTTGCCCTCAAAAATCCAGATTTCTCATGTATGCCTGAAGCTCTCCCTTGTTTTCACAAACATCTTCGTTTTTGCATTATCAAAACCCATTGTTTGGTAGAGCTGTAACTTGTACCCACTTGCCAAGAGCCCCCCAGACCTGCAGGGACTCATGGAGAAATCCCACATGGATTCACCTCTTGTGTGTTCACCCTTTCTTGCACAGCCATCACTTAGTGCACGAAACCCGTGGCTCACAGCACACACATGGTGTTGGTGACCAGGATCCACCATCTGCATTGGCAAACTCCTACAAAGCCAAAGTCAAGGTGTTGTTTTAAGCAAACAGAAAAGTTCAGGACATACCAGATTTCGTGCTGGAAACCAGAGCCGTATTCTTCAAAACTCTGACCCTTTGTTCAGACGCCCTTTGGAGACCTCCAGCAAATACCCCACTTGGACTTCCAGATGTTAGAAATTAATTTTATTTTTTAATTCTGTGCCACAAATCCTTAATTTTGGAATGTGCACTTTTTTCCTGTGCGGTCTCTGGCTCCTAGAGACTACAAATACATGTGAAATTGCAACAGACGTTGATAACAAAAGTTTGAGGGTAAACCAACAGCTTTTCAAAGCCTTCTCTAGATAATTTATCCTAGATTGGCAAGTAGCCACAAGCTCAATGGTGGGGAAGGAGGCTGCTTTTGATTTAGCTGATGTTTAGGTGTGAATGAGAAGGAGAGATATGCGATTAATCACTGGAAGCAGGGAGATGGTATTATTTTGATTCATTCTTGACAAGTTTTCTAGGAATGCTGAACTTGAGTAGAAATGCATGGTGGACCCAGCTGTTCAAACAGTGTGATTAATTAAACTGATTCCATGTGAAAAACAACACTGGGTCTCACTCTCAAATTGCAAATCATTTTCAATATATTGGGGAAGGGCCAGCCGAGTTTTATTAATTGCTCTGGAGGTGATGAATCAGGGTTGTCTGCAGAGACCCACACAGGCGCACATTCCTGAGAACATACGTGGTGATGGACTCGTTTCACGGCTGCTCCCATCGGCAAGGGTTGCTTTCCCAGAGATGTTGCCATTTGCACACGAGGCAGGGGTGAAACCCTGGTGTACAAACTCCCCGGTGAGCCCTCTCCTCCCAGCCCTGCTCCGAGACACTTGCAAAACTGCAACGCGCACTGGCAGAGCCGACGCTTGTGCTCCGACTGGCGCTAATAATAAAACCTCCTCTCCCTGCACACGTTTTCAGCTCATTCACCTGCCAAACCACGGCTCTCTCAAAATATCAGCACACCAAGAGAGGGCCTTGCAGTGTATGATTTGCCCAAGACCACACAGGAAGCCTGTGGCCAAGCTGGAAATCAAGCCCAAGGCTCCCAACTCCAAGATCGGGTCTCTGCCGCGGGCTTGGGGCCATCGTGGGACCCTTCCCCATGCAACGCTGGGGCAACACATGCAAGGAGACATGGCTTTGACAAAAACACCTTGCCTGTACATATTTAAACCCAGCCCAGCGTTGGGATGCCCTTGCAGCAGGTGCTCAGTGGGACCTATGCACCCCCAGGTGAGTGTACCGGGGACTCGGCCCCACGAAAAGGCCTGGAAAAATCCTGCCCTTCACTGAAGGCTTTTGATTTATATTTTCTCCACCAGCTTGTCTGTTTTACTCATGCTGCTGACAAGGAGAGGGATATTTGATACGTGCTGAGGGGCAGATGTTGAGCACTGCGGAGCAGCGCTCGCAGGAGGCAAAGCTGCTCCTCAGGTGTGAACCGTCTGATGGTCATAAAACGACTTACAGGGGGGTGGGAGGGAAAGGAATAGATTAATCTGCCCGGTGCTCACAGATGTGGAAAAATAGCCTTGAAGCAGCTCGACTGGATGTTTGTCACCACAGCTGCCACAGAGGGGGAATGACAGCCCAGCAGCAAGTGCGCCGACACCTTTCAACTCCACCAAACCCCGCAGGGCACCCCACAATACCAGGCAGTGACCCTGTGCTAACTGGTTTCAAATGTAACGTTTGAAATACCTTGCAAATATACATCTGAGCCAAGGTTTCCACCCTGAGCCTGGTGGGGAGGCTCTGAAAGCTTATTGCAAGCACCTGTCTGGTCTTTAGAAGCACTGATCTCCTACTGAGGTCAACGAGGGGAATTAGAGAGGCTGGTGGCTGCAGCTCTTTCTGCAAAACCACGATCACGATCCCAAAATTTGCTACCCAAGGAGCCCTCTTCTGACCCCTCATGTTTGATCCCAGCAGGAGGAGTCATGTGCATTGAGATGTGTCCCAGACACCTAGCGTTGGTGGAGCCCGTGTGGCTCCAACCAGCCTTCCTCAGGGGCATGGCAGCGGGCTGACTCCTGCAAAATATTGCTTTGTCCACCCTCTTCGGACCTTACAGGCTGCTGTTTCTCCAAAACAGCTGAGTGATAGTTAAAAAATGTTTGCGCTCTTTCCCCTCTCTATGAAAGGAACGGGAGTCTCCACGGACCCATTTATATTGCTGGCTCAACTGAAGTTAATAGGACTATTCCCCTTCTTCTCCACAGGGGCCACATTTTTCCCCTCGGGAGACCTGTAGGGCCATTTACTAATTTCACAGACATCTCAGCAATTCCCCCTTGTCAACCTGAGCTTCTTAGAAATGGAGAATGTGATCTCCCCTCTGTCTCCGGGTGATGTGACGCCCTTGCGTTCATGCTCGTGCTGCTCCAAACAACACATTTTCTGAGCACACTGTGTTTGTCTGAAAATACACCAGGAGGGCTGCCCAATTTGGAAATGACTTGAATTACAAAAAAAGCACAGCTGTCTTTAACAGCTCTTGAAGCTCATGCAACTAGTCTGCAATTTATTGACTAGGATTAGATGCTTATTGTCTGTGACACTTTAAATACCATTACATTGAAGTTTATACAAGAAAGTCCAAGTTTTCAAACTGGAATCTTAGCAATAACAGCTGGACCATTTGTTTATATGATAGACAGAAAAGAATGACTTCTGTAATCTGTGTATTTGGCTTTAGGATTTTCTACGACATGGGGAGACAGAAACCTACCCTATCCCTAATTGGGGATTGTTAGACAGAGCTGAACAGCACCGCCTAATTTGTCCCTGATGTTAAGGCTGCAGCCAAAGCTGAGCTTGAGTCCTTCCCTCATCCCCTCACACCTGACGGAGAAGCACTTGAAACCCTCTAGCCCACCTCTGACAGTCAGGGCTAAGTCTTCCGTCTCTCTCCCCCAGGCTGCTCACATTCCGCATTTTGTTTCTAGCATGAAAGACTTTGTTTTAAATCATAATAGTAACCAGGCTGTAATCACATTATAGCACACATGGAGAACTCGCAAAAAGTCATGTGCTTTGGATTTGACATTCTGATTTATGGTTGTGCGCTCCAGTTACACAGCTGCAATCTCATTTTCGACAAAGATGTTTTCTATTTTTCTATTACTCTGCTTCACCCTGTCTTTATGTCGAAGAAAATGAAAGCCACCAGGTGAAGCCAGCACAAGAGGACAAATGTTTGCATGTTCTGGATCAAAACCATGATCAAATATTTTATGCTCTCCTTTCATAAACAGCTTGCTATGGGCACATGTGGAGGGGGTGTAGATTCTTCATTTTGAGCCATTTGAAGTTCAACAAAAAAAAAAAAGAAAAAAAAAAAATTCCAGACTTTTATTTATTCAGAAACTGGATCAGCCTCTGAAATTCACATCCCAGCCACTTGATCATGGTGACTTCACCGAAGAGGGAAGAAGCTTGCAGAATTACTCCTTAGGTATTTGAACAGGCTCTCTGCCTGCCGGGACCCAGTGCTGCTCATTGTCTGCTCCGCTGAGTGAATTTTACTCCTGAGCAAAGCCTGGCAAAGGTGGCAAAGCCCTGCTCTGCTCAGTTAAGAGCAGGCTGCAGTCATTAGCCCTTCCCTCTGTCAGTAACCCCTTCTCTTTGCATTCCCAGGAAGAGTAGCAGCATTCCAGCTTAATTAAAAAAGTGAGCACTTTTGCAGTAAATTGCATTAATGTTGGAAAGGGGCCAGAGCTTATGTTTTACATGAACCTCTCTTGTCTTTAGCGGAGTAAAGAAAAGAAAATGTCATCAACATTCTTTTCACAATTTAAACACTGATGATCTATCTTTAGGGCTGATGTTGGCTGAGCATTACACAGAGCACGAAACCACCGCTGCGTCCCTTACCAGGGGTAAATTACGCGTTGCAAACTCATAAACCTTAAAGTGTGGCGTAAAATTTTACTCCAACCATCATTTTCAGTACGGCTTAGGAAAGGCCTAGATGGAAAACATATTTACAGTTGTTCTAGAGCATGTGTTAAAGAGCTGCAAACACACATCAGTGGAGCCTCTGTGGGTCAGACATTGACCACGAATCCTCACTGCAAGAGGGCTTTGACTTGTAGACCCTTCGGGGCAAGAAGCCCCTTTGTCTCAACAATGAGTGATTTTATCTACTGCATAAATTCTGTAGGCTCTAAATGAGGGAAGTTTTCATCTTCAGGGCAGTGCTACTGCAAGTTAACAACTAAGCACAGAGCTGGGAGTCAGTGGAACTGAGCACTGAAATGAAGAGTCAGGGTGTTGAAAATGTTCCATGGAAGGAAAGCTCCAGAAATGCTGTGTACATCAATGGTACCAGAATAAAAAAATCGTTCTTTTTTTTCCTAGACCAGAGGTTCCCAGATCTCGGGGTCTCAATTTAACCACAGCCTTCAGCTGCTTCTGCAGTGACATGTATGAGTGGGAGCTGGGAGGAAACACTGCCCTGAGCCATGGTTTAGAAGGGTCCTTGGTGACAGTATCTGCTGCTCACAGTTTTCCATCAGCAGTAAGTTGTCTCTGGGGATAATGAGGCTTTTCAGCACTTGACCTACTGGGTAGCAAGAAAATGAAGACTTCAAAACCCTTGGATTTTTCAGGTGATAACTACAGACTGGAAGTCTCCCCTCTTGCTCCACAGAACTCTAGATGAAAAAAATCCAAAGTTTGAGAAAGGGAGAGTCATTTGTTTTTTGGTATTGACTAAGTCCCAATATTCTTGCTGTGGTGATAACATTGGTCTGTTGATTCTAAATATTTCTGCTATACAGTGCCTGAAATAGTCAGGCACACATCAGAGTGCAAGATCAGCTGCCTCTGAGCCAGAGGAGGGCACCATCTGGACTTCTTTTTATCAGATGTGTGGGATAATCTCAGAGGATCTCTGGGTTACCATGAGTGTTGGTCCCTCAGCAGAGTCAAGAGCAGAACAAGTCAATGGGACTCTGTAACTCTTGTCTAAAGGAAGAAAGGCTGTGCCTGGCTGTGTGTGGCTGTCCATGTCCCAGAACCAGCTCCACTTCTGTCCCTTAGACACCAAGGTGGACAGAGTAAGACTGAGCAGAAAGGCTCAGGTAGAAAAGCCATAGCATTTATTTCTCCTGGGCTCACCCTCTGTTTCTGCCCTTAACGCAGCCAGTCAAAATGTTTTTGACCTAGAGGTTTTCCTCTGGAAAGTGCTATTCCTTCTGAAATCAGGCAGGAACTTGTCAATGACAGTTTTTGGTCAGGAAAAAAGTCAAAACATTGCATTTTGATAGCGTAGTTTCAATTTGTGACATTTTGACTTTTCTATCATAATACAATCCTGTTCTATTAGATTATCTGGTTCTACATGTTCAGCTGCACTTAACAGTTGATACAATGTAAAAGTCAAAACAAATTACCTCCTGCAACCCAGTCTAACAAAACATCCCAATCCTCTCTTTCAGTATTTTTATCCTGCAGGCAATAGTGACTTTTAGCTTTTAATTTTAAGTGGGAGTGATTCTCATTTTACAAAACACTGGACGTGTTGGCAGAATAAAAATTCCTGTCCTGACCAGTGTTGAACATATGCCCTGGCCTTGGTACTCCAGAATCATCTTTAAAACTCATTAAGGGGTGGAATGAATTAATTAAGGAGTGTAACCACAGTACTCGCAGCCACCTGTCCATCTGGCCTGGAGACACTCGGTCAGTTTAAAATATGTTATCTTTTAATTTTCTTGTCGATGGCATGGGTGTCTTCACCTGAGCAATTCATCACGGGGCTTTTTTTTTTTTATATTGAATGGGGAAAAAGTTCATATTTCACATGTGATTTTCATGACCAAACATAGACATCTACTTTAGGTTGAGGAGGATGGAACCCGAACATATTTCTCATGGCCATCCATGTGGCCTATATCCCATATTGACCAGAACTCTGTTGCCTATAGAGGGATAAATATTGGATAGCTGAAATATAGACCTTGATAAACCATCAGGTGAATTCTGCCTCTGATGCCTTCAGATAATACATGTCTTATTTTCTCTCCATGATATCTCTGATTAGTGCCTTTGGGAAATCTCTCACCATGTACTTCTTGTGACTGGTCTAAGCTGGAGTGTCTTGGATTTAATAGTCATCCAGCTGCAGATTAACTGGAAAGAAAAATTTGGAAGCAATTTCAAAACAATTCCCTCTCCATGCTGGTTTTTTTTTTCTTGGTTTGTTTGGGGTTTTTCTGTGTGTGTGATAAACATTTCTCCTGAGAAATTCTATTCATTTGTTTTACAGTAAAACTCCTGGGAAGGTCAAAGTTGCCTGAGTTTGGTGTGGTGCACTTAAAGATTTCCCTTCACCAGAAAGGCCTTCTTTCTAAAACCAAGTTCCTGAGAAAAAATTTCTAACATCACTGAGACATCACTGAAGTTCTACCATTTTTCCACAAACTATGTAAACAAAATCATGAGCTGAAATGATGTTTGTAATTCTCCATGTCACAGACAGCTGTTCAGCCATGCACTTGCTAAAGACAAGATTCCAAGCACATGATAACTGGAAAAAAAAAATTAAAAACCCTACCCTAAAAACTTCTGTGCATTTTTCGAGGGCAAAAAAATGTTTGTGGAAAAATGGCTAAAAATAATTTCCAGGGAAACGGGCCCATCCAGCCCTTGCGAAGTGAAAACATTTGGGGTATTTTGCACAAAACCATCTTCCCACTTCCCTTGCCAAGGGTTGGTGCAGGTGCAAAGGGATTTGTCTGGGAAGGGGTGACTCATGTTTCCCTTGGGAAAACGAGGAGATCCAGGCCCTTGCCCTGCAGGCGGGTGGGATGTCAGGGTCAGGCCCTGTGCAGATGGTGGAACATGAGGCCGTGGGTCCATGCCAGGCAGCTCTGCTCACCACTTGCCAGGGAAGGAAGGCTCCAGCCAGATGTGCCATGTCCTGGAGCATGTCAACACTTCCCTAAGCACCTTTACCTGCTCCAGCATTATTTTAGTAGGAGATTCCCATTAGCTGGTAAAAAACTCTTGGAGAAAAGATGCATTTACAAATATCACAGCAGTGCAAGGCCAGGCTGGGAGGCAGAGTTGATATTGCACAACCAGCATAAACATCTCTTCCTGAGGCTTCACGGAGCCTGTCTGCCATGGGCAAAGGGTTTGCAGAGCTGCTACGCTCCATACCTCGCAAAAAAAAGACCCTGGAAGAGAGATTATGTTTTCACATTGTTTCCCAAATTACTTTAAATGTCAACTTAAAAGGCTTTTAAGGTTTTTATTTCAAACGGAAGTATTAACTGGAACTGCCAGGGGCAGTTAGCTTGAGAAAAGCAATACTGCGCATCTTAAACAGGGCAGAAATTTTTATGACCCAAATTCTTCATTTATTATACACAGATGGCGGGAGAAGGCTGCTGTCCCCAGTGCCCAGCAGTGAAACAGGTCTGGCCATGCTCTTCCACAGAGCATGGTGCCTGTTCAGAGATTTCTTTACTGTGATGTTTTCCTCCTGTCCCTTCTACGTAGGGTGACGTGAGGTGTTCACAAGACTGAGCCTGATTTGTAGGGCCGGTGAAAGTCAGAGGACTGCGCAAGAACCACTTGAAACCTGGGATGAAAATGCAGCTCCAGATTGTCACTTGGAGCCCTCAGCCCCAGTAGAAAAGGCAATAACATGAGATGAAGGAGGTGGCCATGGAGAGGAAGATAAGAAGCACTTTTATTCCTCTGTTGTGGTGTCCTGAGAAAGAATCTTTGCCTCTGATGAGGAGCCAAAATGGATCAATCTTGAATTGATCAATTAATCATTGAGCCGATAGATCAATCAAAGCTAGCTCCTGAGAGGGAGAAAGAGTGGGGGCTCATTCTTCTCCTTGTGTTCTCACTGACATCACCTCATCAAAAATAGCTTTCCATACCTGAACATTATTAGAGCTTTGTTTTACTCACAGTTGCTACAGTAAAAACAGGTGAACAAACCCCTCTGTGTAATGCAGCTGATGTGTTGGTGCAGCAAAAATCACCCAGTTTCAGTGCTAAAGTCATGGGCTTGGACATGAAGTATCATAAATTATGCCAAGGGAGTATAATACTTGGAAGTGGCCCATGATCCATCCTGTGGCAGAAGTAGGAGCCCCAACTCTGAGTATTTAAGCTGGAAGGAAATTTGTGCTTGAGAACAGATCCACTGATGCTTTTACAACAGAGGCAGTGAGCAAGGCCCATCTGAGGAGCATCTTGGTGTTGTGGTCATCGGCTCTGTCTGGGACCAGTCACCAAACCTTTAGGGAAAGGCAAAAAAACAAATGCAGGAATGGGATTGCACAAGGAGCAGGAAAGGAGCTGTGGTGAGGAAATAATGCTCATCCCCTGCAGGAGCCAGGAAGTTCCAAAGCCTGTGATTAATTTAATGTGCTGTAAACGCTCTATGACAAACATGGGCATCAGCTGTTCTTCTAATCCCTCTTGGAAATTCCAGACAGTCAGACACCCAACACATCATCTCACAAGCCTTCGTTTCCAATTCCAGGATCGTGCCTACTGGCGAGACACAAGAAGCTCTGGGCTCTACATGCCCTGAGTTTGGTGAGGGGTCCAGAGTCCCATGTCTCTAAGGGTCTAATTTCTTCTCCTTTTCAGCCTAAGCCTGTTTGCAACCAACATATTTCGTGCTGGTGCTCCCTAGTCAATCCACAAAGAAAGAGCATATCCTTCTTTCTGATCTTCTCATTTCCAAACCACTGCTGTCCAATTCAGGGAATGGTTGTGGCTTGCACTTGACCTTGAACTTGGCCACAAAATTACTTTGGTTACCTCTTTGGTACACTCAGATTTGACAATATCACCTTACCTGCATTTTTCACCTGTTCAATGTGTTCTTCAGGTATCGTGTCAGTCCCCCAGAGACAAGGAATATTTTTCTTTGACTTGTTACCCCTCTGAATGTACAAACTGTTGCTTGTGTAATTTTATGCCTAGATCCCCACCTCTTTTTTATTCAAATCCAGTATTAAATCGCAGATTTGGAACATTAGTTCACCTTGTCCAAGAAGTCATTTATCTTAATGAATATCTATGATTATATATTACATTAGAGCAACACAATCTGTCTTTAACAAAACCACCTGGGATTTTCTCCATCTCCCATGCTCCCACTCCCCCCTAGCAATCAAACTCTGCTCTCAGCCCCTCCATAAACTGAGGGCATGTGGTAGCCACGAGCATCCTGCCCTCCTTACCTCACTTGTGTGAATTTAGGCATTAGTTTTTCCTTCTCCAGTCCCAGGACAGTGGCTTGCAGTTGACAGATTCATTATCCTTCCCTGCTACTGAAGCTGCTGTTTCATGTGCCGGTGCTTTTTATACCTTCAGTGTTACCCACTCCCACAACCCCCAGTTACTGCTGGGTTCAGTGCAGGGGTAAGCAGGCAAAATTCTCCAGCCTGCATCACACAGGTCACAGTGGATGATCTAATGATCCCCCTGGCCTCAGGGACTCCAAATGTTAAAAGCATTATATGGCACATCCTTTAAAAAGCTCGATATTTTTGGCGCTGTCCCCTCTCTCGCTGTGATCTTATCAGCCCTCACAAGCTGAACTGCTGTGGAAATTTATTGGCCACTTAACATGAATGGAGGGCACCAAGAAATGCTCTGGGGAGCGTTGCAGATGATTCATGTGTGGGAAACCTTCCTCCCCAGGCTGTTCTGAGGCATATCTGTGCAGGATGTGGGAGAGGAGAAGCACCAGGCAAAGGCAGCAGGAGCCACGCTCGAGATAAACAAAAGGAGGTGTCACCCACCATGGTGGGTGAGGGACCAGTGGAAATCTTTGCCAAGGGGAACTACAGGTGTGAAAAGTTTACCTGGGGTCCCAGGGAGATTGGAGGAGCACTCCAGTGGGATCATTAGGTAGATGGGCTACATCAGGCTAAGGAAATTCTCCAATCTGGGATTAGTGGGATTCTGGGGAGAAACACTATATATCTCAGTTGTACCTTCTTCCTGTTGCAGGCAGAACCTGGACTGAATGGACTAGGTCCAGAACTGCTGCTTAAAATGCTGCCTTGCAGCCAAAATGGGAACCCAAGACCACCTCAACCATATTCCCACTGAAGGTCCTACACCCTTGTGCAGAAGGTGAGGATTTGTTCCTCTACCAACACATAAATGTGCAGGATTTTTTCTGAAACTGTGTAACTTACCTTCCCAGGGCACCCGCTGCTGGACAGAGAAGCTGCCCATTGTATAACTTCATTGTTAAGACCAGCACAATGAGACAGAAAACAGGAATTTTTTCCCACTGAGAAAGTCAATAAACAATTTTTATAGATATATTTTTATTTTGCCAAGTTTAAATTGGAGGGGGAGGAGGAGGGCAGAAAGCAATATAGTTTTTATCAAAAACTAATCAGAGTGCTGGAGCCCCTCTGGTGGGAGGCAGGCTGGGGGTATTCACCTGGAGAAGAGAAGGCTCCAGGGAGACCTGAGAGCCCCTTCCAGGGCCTAAAGGGGCTCCAAGAGAGCTGGAGAGG
>NW_021940750.1:40776748-40778364 GCF_001715985.3 Manacus vitellinus | reverse complement strand
CTAGTGGAAGGTGTCCCTGTCCATGGCAGGGGGTTGAAATGAGATGGTCTTTAAAGATCCCTTCCAACCCAAACTATTCCATGATTCTTTGATTCTATGATGAGAGGTCTTTTGCAGTGTTTGAAGTTCAGGCAAGCACATTTCCATTTAAACAAATTTTGAAAATAACTTTTCATTTAAGGAAACAGAAAAGCAAAAAAAAAAAAATTTTTTTGTGTTTTTTTCACTGGCTCTACTGATCTAATTCCAGGATGGATAATTGTATTCTGACTGATTATTGTAGGACTGGAGCTCCAGTCGTGTAGAACATTCTTTTTATTGGAAAGCATTATGTGATGCTGGTTTCCATTAAGAAGGCAACCCCAAGTCTCCAGTTTTCTTGCCCTGCTCTGCAAGAGAAACATTTTCCAAAATCCACTGGAAAACATACAAGAGAATGATCTGGTATGTTATTTAAAATTGATAAAAAAATCTGAAATAATAATGTTTTCTATGCTGGTCACAATTGTTATTTTACCTTGCATAGAGATTTTCCTAAAACCATATTTTGAAATCGCTTCTGGGCTGGGTAAAAATTTTACAGGTTTACTTAGGTCAAAAGTGACTTCTTTATCATTCTTTATTTACATACATTTCCATTAATGGAAAAATGAAGTTTTATTTTTAAAAATGCTGTAAATAAATAACTATATAAACATACAAGCATGGGGTCTTAGTTAAGGGTATGTTCATGAACTGCTTTTTAAAGTCAATGTGGCAAAAAAAGATAAGTATATTATGAAAAAGGCTTGAAGGATTTATTTTATTTGTAGTTTTCCATATTGGAAAAGGAAAAAAAAAGAGGAAATAAGTAAAACTGGGGATTTTTTTTTCTCATAAAAACAAAATATATGTTTTAAAGTTTAGTTTGTTCCTTAAAGAGCAAACCATTTCAAGCATTTCATTTGTGCATTTCAAAGAACTGTGTTTTTGTTAAAATATCAGAAAAAAGAAACTAAATTATTTCTAATCATAAGCAGAGTACTGTTCTGAATGCTCTGCATTATATATTGATCTTAATGAGCAAATGATGGCTGTGAAGGACCACTTTAGGCACCAAAGTGAGTAACCATTTGCAAAACTGCCTGTTAAATTTTTATTAACCCTTTATAAACTTCAAATATGATGTGTGACCCACATAACTTGGCTTTTCCTTTCATAAACCTCAGTGCACTTTATGGGTTGTGATCAGTGCCCTGGGGGTGGCTCGGTGATTCAGCTCTTTCTGCTGGGAAATGAAAACCTTGCAGGTGAAAGGAACTTAATGGTAAATGGGATTATCTTCATGGCAGGTCTTCCAGCCCTATTCAAAGACCAGACACCTTGAAATCACTGCAGATACCACCTCTAGATCCAGGGTTTGCTGCTTTCCATTAAGCATGTGTTGCTCTGCCAACTAGCAGGAGCATAATCCTGTTGCAGTAAATCCCTTAGGTCTCAGTGACAAAACAAATCAGAGAATCAGAGAATGGTTTGGGTTGGAAAAGACCTTACAGACCATCCAGTGCCACCCCCTGCCATGGGCAGGGACACCTTCCACTAGCCCAGGTTGCTCCAAGCCCCATCCAACCTGGCCT
>NW_021940750.1:40724846-40774438 GCF_001715985.3 Manacus vitellinus | reverse complement strand
AGCCCAGCACTAGACCCTGGGAAGGAGGCACACTGGGTCTCCCAGGCCACTTCCCAGAGCCCCATGGCTTCATATGGGGTCAGGGTGGGCAGGGAAAGAGAAGGGCTGCCTCTGGGAAGGGAGCAGCCACCACATCTGTGAGCGAAGACATCCTCTCCAGCTGCAGAGACCCTTGGACCCAGGAAGTTTCCATGGGTCAGGACTGTGCAGGCTGCTCTGCAGTGTTTATTTGGGTTGGCTCCTGAGCTTCCCAGAGCGCATGTTTACTGGGGCGGACACATCACTCCAGGGCTGGAGATGTGCCCTGGATGTCTCTATCCCAGAGGTAGCTCTCCATTAGGAAGTAGGGGTCCCCATGATGCACTCACATTCAATCAACGTTGATTGAAGTCTTAAATGAATCCAGCCACAACCCTGGAAACTTTCTTTTGAGGAGCGGATCCCTTTTTCAAAGTGCAGCGTTCAGCAAGCCGAGGCGAATGGTCTAGGCTGGGTTGTAAGACATGAGCTAACTGCCAGCTTCTATTTCCATCTGTGAATGCAATGGAGCCAAAATCAATAAATCATCATCATTGCCACCAAGAATTTGGTTTTATTGGATGATAATATATTTCCTACTGGTGAGACCATGTACCAGCAGCTGGAAGAGGAACAAATGACTATTTACATTGCAGAGCAGGGAAGACAGAGGAAAGAAATAAGTAAACATATCACATATGTTATATGGAGATTACTGCAGGGTTAGTCTCCGTTATGACATCTACCTCGGAGGGGAGGGGAAGAGGAAGGTGACTCATAAATGTCCCAGTACTAAGTGAATTATTCCATCACTTCACTGCCCTGTATCTCGCATGTACATGGATCCCTTCTTCTCCCCTCCTATGCAAACACAGCACATGGTCCAAGTGTGTAATTAACGGATCTTTGGATGCAACAGGGGCTTTGCTGAAGGACAGCTCTATTGAGACCCCCATGACAGTGGGGATAAGGGCATTACATTCTCCCTTTGAGTACCAAATGTGGGAGGATCAGAGCATGTGCCTTCAGGAGTGCCTCATTCTCACCCCACGGAGATGGGGTACCCACAGAGGTATTGCAAGGACCACAGGGGGCTGCTGGGAGAGGTGCCATCAGAATGCCTTTGAAGCCACTGAGTCTGCAGGGAGCACCTGTGCACAGCCCTGTGCTCACCACGTGCTCCAGGTCTCCAGATTGTTCCTTCTCATCTGCCAGGCTGAGGTTCCTGTTGCTCATCTCTGGTCTGCAGGGTCCATGCTGCCTTCTTCCCCCAGGCAGGATGTCTCATGAGGGCAGCCAGAAAAGCACCTGTTACAGAAACCAAGCACTTTCCTGTTAGAATTGAAGAGTTTTCTATTCTGAAGTTTTCCTGGGAACAGGGAATCTTTGTTCGATGAAAACTGTCATTCCAATCAGCTCTTCTTTTTCCTTTTTTTTTTTAATATATAGAAAGCCTAATATAAATACAATAAAACAAGCAGCCAACACATCTCAACTCTCAAAATGTATTATCCATCCCTCTTCCTTCCTAGGAGAAAACTCCATCCTTCCCGAGTGCAGCCCAGAGGTCCTGGAGCACCTCCCCTGTGCCACGAAGAGGCCCAAGATTGACACAAATGGGAGAGGTGGTGCTGGCTGCTCCATCCTCACTGCATCAGGAGTCAGTGCCGTTTCCATTCCTGCCTCTCCTGCTTCTGACCATTAGGTCTTGGCCTCCTAAACGAGCTTTCATCACCCAATTAGAAACAGAGCAACCTCCCGCTACTTAGTTGTATTTGGCAGGGCGAGCGCACACAGAGCAATAATCTATAGAGCTCTGCCTGGATCAGCACGTGCTCTGGAGGAGAGGTTTGGCAGCCTGGCCCTCCAGCCATATCCCCCTTCTGCATTCAGCTGCCTCCACTGGTCACTGCTGACCAGCAGCTCCTCAGCTCCTTAAAAGCAGGAGCAACGCCCTTATTCCTGCAGCACAGCTGCCCATGGCTCCCGTCTGCTCAGAGCCATGGGAGAGCTCATATCACCCACATCCCGCTGTGCTGCGGCAGAGCTCAGCTTTGGAACCTGTTCCTGGTAAAATAGGGACTGGAAAACGGTGCACATCCCACTGTACAAGGCACTGGGATGGGGGATCTGTGAGGAAGGAAAGGAACAAAGATGCTGTTTCCTCAATGTCTGAGCTGCCCCCCCCAAATGAAATCCCCAAGGTTGGTGTCCCAGCATTTGGTTATCTGAGGTTTCTGCAGAGCTCCTCCAGCTCCAGCTGATGCCTCAGGATTGATGGGGTTCTCAGGACACCTGGAAAGGGAGCTGAGTGGCTGGACCTCTCCAATGCACAATCAGATTTGCCCTCCCACTGCTGACACCAGGATGTGGTGGATCTGCAGCCCTTCCCCAGTGAGGAGACATGGCTGTGGAGAGTCAAGCAGAGCTGCCTGATGGGGCATTCCTAGTTTGTACTGTGCTGTGCCTGTAGAGCACATCTGGGTCTGCCTGTGGTGAGACCACTTGCTTCTCCCCAAAGCCCTGGGTTTATGTGATTAGTGTGGCCTAGCTCAGAGATGAGGATCCAGGCAAATCCACACAAATAGAGGAAAGTCAGTTGGGCTCTGCGCCTGTTCCCTCGAGTCCTTGGAATGAGTCAGCGCTGGCCACATTCATCCCCAGAGTTTCAGACCCTGAGGGCCACTAGCCACTTGGACCCTGGAGAGCTGCATCTTGTGTGTCCCAGGAAGGCTGTGGCCGTGCAGTGAAAGGGAGAAAGATGCCACTGGCACTGTACAGCTCCACATCACACACTCCCACAGTCATCCCACCACACAGATTCCATGTCCAGTGCAGTATCACTTCATGGTTTAAGTCCAAAATCCAGTGCAAAGCAGCGGGGGTGGGCGCAGGTTCCATCCCCACAGCAGGTGCAGGGCTGAGCACGCTGATCTGTATTGCACTGCTCTGGTTATTGGGGGAAAACAAAGCAGCAATTATAAAATCTTCTGGAGAAGGGAGATCACAAGGCTCCAGGGACCCTTTTTGCCTGAGGAGCTGTAAGAAGGCATGCAGTAAAAAAGCAGACCTGGGAATAACCATTATTGAGGTGAAGCAGGTCATGGGGAACGGACCAGCTGCAACACCTGATGGGCACAAAAGCATCCAGCACCTTGGGAGCATCCAGGAACCCCTCTAAAAGGGATTTTTGAAACTAAATTATGCCTGAATGTGGTTTTAGGCACCTATGTCCATTTCTGAGCCCCATTTCCCCCCCCCCCCAAACCAGAATTTATATATCTACTGTGCACAAGTGTATACACACACCATCTATTCCAAGTGGTTTCTAACTAGTTGATGATTTCAGCTCAATTTGGCAGATGAGTAAAACTTTCAAAAAGAATTTGGTTTCTGGAAGTTTTTTGGAAATGGTTAGAGAAGAGGGATCTTATTTCTGACCTGGGTGAGGGAAAGGCTCAGCCCTTAGGAGTCACCAGAGTCCACACTGCCACTGCTCAGGGCAGTCAGGCTCTGCCAACTCTTCTCCCTTCCAGACTCACCTGATAGGGACAGCAGCAAGGGGGCAGGACAGGGGGAGGGAACAGCAGCATTGCATGTTAATGAAGTTGGGTAATAATAATTGTTTTATTTATAAGCATCCCCCACCCCTGTTGAATCGCTCGGGGCGCTGCACAACAACCACAAAAACAATTGCTCATTAATTAAAACCACACCAACCTCCCCAAGATTGCAAACAGATGAATAAACACATCATATGATATAATATCTCAGGAACTGGCAATGGGAAGGGACCACCTGTACCAGCCGGCTCCAGCAGGCAGAGGTTTAACCTGTGGCTCTCTGGAGTCCTGGCCACATAGCACCCACCAGGACCCCACCAAACATCAGGATCTACATCCTACAGGCTGTAACAAGTCCCCAGAAAAAAACAGGAGAGCATTATTCATGTCCTGAAGGCCTGCAGTAGCCTGGGAAGGCCCAGAGATCTTGGAGGTACAGTATCAGTTCCCTGCATAAAGACTAAATAAAAACCCTCTTCTTCGTGCCAGTCCTTCTGCCTGAGCTGGGATGGAAGGAAATGCCCCTGCTTCATCTCTGGGGAACAACACCATCCTCATCCTCAGTGCAGCCCATCAACCTGGCACTGTCCACTCCATCCTGGGACCTCTCTGGGGCTGCAGAGGAGTTCAGGGGAAAACCCAGAGGAGGTGCACAGGTGAACTGTTCATTGGGGAGTCTCCTGGGTCCTGTAAGTGCCTGCAGCCTGGGACTCAGAGAGAGAAATACAACACAACACATGGACTTTACAAGCCCCTTCCCAGCCCTTCAGCTCCACACGTGTTTTTCATCTGAGCATCTCCATCCAGGCACCACAGTTTACCTCCAGATCACCTCCACTAAATAAGAAGAGCTCCATTCAACCCATCCACCCCAATAAACCCAGGAGTCACTGAGCCAGGCTTGGTTGTTCGTGATTTAATCAACAACGGGACAGCGGAGTAAGAAAAGTGACTAAAAATTCCACCATCCCCAATAACCATGGGCCTGACCCCTCTCCCCCGAGCACAGTGCCCTGCAGCAGGACTGAGCTTTCCACCTGCCTTCCTTCACCAGGCCTTTTACACATTGCAGACCTTGAGAAAATGTTCCTGCAGCCGTGTCCTGGGGGGCGGGGGGAGCCTGGGAGCGGCTGCCAATGTTTTCAGAAAGGTGAGGACAGGCCGAGCCGGCGCTCCTGACTCACGGAGGCAGCTGGAGACTCTCCCCAGCCAGCTGGAGGGTGGGAACAGCTCGTCGAAGGATGGGGACTCAGGGTGTGGGCTGAGCATCACCCGGGGATCAGCCACATCTGGGGAGGAGGCTGCAGGGGCTGCCAGCTCACGCACGGCTGCGCTCGCAGCTCCAGGCACGGAGAGGTGGTGGGTGCCAGCCACGCATCTCTGGGAAGGCACCTTCTTGGAAGAGGGTGAGGAGAGCTTCCTATCTGCTGGAGGGTTGCAGCCCAGATGGGGGTTTAGAGCAGGAGAATTCGTCCTTCCTGCTCAGCTTGGCCAGATTTCTCACCTCGAGGTGCCCAAGATGAGCCAAGGAAAAAGTCCAGCCTCGAACAGACCACAAACACAGCTCTTTGAGCTCAGGCTGAGGACACTTTAGCCCTGATTTATGCTGCATAAATTTAGACCTTTGCTTTTCTACAGCCCATTCAGCCCTTCCCACTCTTACATTTCTGTGTGTTACTGAGCAAATGAGCTTAATGAGTTGTTGAGAGAGATACTGAGTGTTCCACCTTGGGCATCTGTGTCTACATTTTGTGGAAAAAAACTGAAAAAGCACCGGGGATTAGTTAGCAGGGGGAAGACTTTGTCTCTCCATCCTCCCAGGATGGTTTGGCAATGGAAAGAGCAGGTGTTCCTCCCCTGCACCATTGCATGGGGCCACCTTGTCCCCATCATTGTCACTCGGGGTCTGCGTGTCCCCATAGCCCAGAGACACCAGCTGAATGTTTTCAGGATGCTCCATGCTGACCAACACCTCTCACCCTGCAGCTGAGACACCTGGGAAATTCTTCATCTAGAAAAGCTCCTGTTAATGTGATTGACCTTAGTTTCACCTGGATCCTTGTGGGAATACACTGTGTGCTTTGCCTGGGGCCAGGTATTTCTCTTCTATCAAGAAAATATATCCCTGCTTGATGAATTCTGACCCATAGTGCTACATTCTCACCAAATCTAAGTGGTCCCCCTTTGACTGGCACTTGACACTGTATCCATGGCTGGGTGGTCATTATGACATCTCTCTATTTCAGGTGCCAGGAGGAGGAGTGCTCCATGCTCTGCAGAGGAGCACAGCCCTTGGCATTCATCTTGCTCCACAATGCTACGTCCTTCTCTGCATGGATCTCCCTTGGAGAGGGACCAGATGTCCCCAGCTCCATTTAGAGCATTGTCTCATGGGAGACAAAGAGCCCTGGGCTGTGGGAGGGCTGAGACAAGTCACACAAGCCAATGTGCAGCCTGGTGGAGCTGCCAGGGATATATGCCTGAAGAGCAGAGGTCAGAGTCTGGCCCAGCATTATTAATTCTCATTCCTCCGATGACATACACGGTTATTAATTCTCATTCCTCCGATGACATACACGGCACTGTGTGGCCACAGCACAGCTGGGGAGCTGCTGTCTTATCAGCTCTCACTCCTGGAAGGCTTCTCCAGCTCTTCTCCTCAAAGGCTGACTTTCTGACCCAGCGCAGAGCTCCACGCAACCTCTGAGGAGCCAGTGGCCTATCTCAGGGCTGGATTTGTCCCCTCAGGAAATTACTGTGGGTCCTGACTGATCTCCAGCGGACACATCCAAAAAAAGAATAATACAGCTTTTCTGCAGACAACTCTATCTTTGCTACATACCAATCCCATGACAAACGAGTTGGCACGGGAACGCAAGCACGAAAGCAATTTGGCTTCCCTCCTTCTTATGTTGACAGCTTTAAAGCCGCTCTCTTTAAACTCACCTCCCGTAGGTGGTTCGGCAGCAGAGCCAAAGGCTGTGATTACACTTCCAGAATGTTTGTTAGCTGCAGGTCCCCAGGCACTGAGTTCTGGAAAATATTTTTCAAGCAGTGTCCTCAGGGTCAGAGGCAGGTTCTCTGGCTTGTTCCTGGCTGACTTCACACTGGGGTATGCATGCGGCAGCCAGTGTGTTTTTTAGGACTCAGAGGCAGACAGACAGATCTGATAGTCTCTCTGGGTACCGGTCCACTTAGATCCCATCCCGAAACCAGGAGCATTTGCTCTCTCCCCACACGGACAGCTGGGAACAAAGCAGCCGGCGAGGCTCCCCGGGCCCATCAGATAAGGCGGACACGTCTTTCTGAAGTTCATTAGTAAGAAAGCTCTGGTCTGACCCTGTCCTTCTGAAGTTCATTAGTAAGAAGGCTCTGGTCTAACCCTGTCTTTCTGAAGTTCATTAGTAAGAAGGCTCTGGTCTAACCCCGTCTTCCTGAACTTCATTACTAAGACAGCTCTGGTCTAACCCTGCCTGGCTGGTGATCACACCACACAGTGAGGGAGTGGCTGGGCAGGAGGATCACAGTGCCAAAAGCAAGGTGAAAAGGTTTTTGGAAGTGTAGCGGGGGTAACAGAGGTGAAATTTGATTGCAGAAAGTGAGAAACGGGATGGAACACCCTTCAGGTACCCATCAGCACTGAACCTGTGTCACTGGCCCAAGTCATCCATCTCTTCACAAAAGAAATTCTCCACCAAAACAGCCTCCAGCCATGCCCCCCATCCTGCAGTGCACAGGTTTGCTCCAGTTGGATGCAAATACCCATGAAAGCAATTAGGACCTCAGACTCATGCCATCTTTAGGTCTACTAATTACCATGTTGATCATAGCTTCCCCTGCAGGACATCTCTGCTCTTGAGTGAGATGTGGGTTTGAAACTCAGGCTCAAAATTAGACTGGCCTGGGTTGGCTCATCCTCTCTTACAACTAGGGTGGTTTTATACCTGTAGGGCATTGTTATATTCCTGTCAAACTCAATCACTGAAGCTAAACCTGTGCTTTAGTGCTGAAATCTTGTGTTCCCATGAAACTAAAAAAAAAAAAAAATCCTTAAAAGAAATCCTCCAAGGGATTGTTTGCCTTAGAAAGAAGGGAAAGAGGTGAGGACATGGCAGAGTAGGAAGCAGCCAAGCAGATGCAGAGGTCTGCGGCCAGGACAAGGGGTTTCTCCATGACATTTAAAGGTGGCACACTCAAAACCAATAAAAAGAAACACTTCTCTACTCAGTCCTTGCAACTAAGCTGTTAAATTCCCAGCCTTGACACTAAACAGTGTCTCATTTTACATACACCACCCAACGAGCCTCAGTGCTACCTCCCAAGTCTTAAGTCATATCACTGGTGACGCTGGAGAAGGGAATGAGAAAAAGGAAGCAGGTTGACATATCTGATCTGCTGAAATCACAGTCAAAAATGGCTCAGTTGAGAAGCCAATTTAAAGGGGAACAGCTCTGCACGAGCTGCACGTCCTTTTGGCTGTGTTGCCACACCTTCATTAACCCTGCACCTCCATCAAATGTGGATTAAAGAGGTCATCCTGCTCCTTGCAATGGGTATAGGGCCAGGCACCAACCAAAGGAGCATCCATGTCATCTGAGCCACTTCAATTAAAAAATGGATGCAAGGAGTCTAATGGAAAATGTGCCGTTCAGGGCGATACAATGATGGTCACACACTTGTGTCTATTTGGGATCAAATCCCTTGCAGCACTGAGGCCCATTTATGGAAAACCCTATTGTCCCGTTTCTCTCCTCTTCCAGTTCCTACACAAACAAAATACGGGAGTTTTTCTTGTACTCTTTTACTCTCTCAATTCTGTTCACACTGTTATGCAAGGAGGAAGAGAAACTTCTCAGCAAAACCGGGATTTCTTTGAACAAGAATGACATCACAAAGCATAACTCCTGCATTTTGCAGTCTGGGCTTACCAAAGCTAGGTCTCTGGATGCATATCTTGAAGTTCTGGGTTTGCATTCAAAAGAAAATTAGCTCTGAGCAGAACCTGTGCACTGATATGTCACACTTTGTGCCGGAGCAAGAAGGAAATAGTTGGAAGTGGAAAAGCTGTTGAAACTATAATTAGAATGCCCAAAGCTAAAGGCAGAGGCAAACTCTGCCAGGAAAGATAGTTTTTCTGCCCCAGGGGCACTCTGACCTAACCCCACAAGTTACACACCAGTGGTTCACCTCCTCCAGTTACTCAGTAATTGGATGGGAGGGAGAACGGAGTGAGATCTCCCAAGAGCCTTGGACACCTGGGGCTGCCCTGTCTGTGTGATTGACACATTCACACACACACAAAAGACTGTTTATAGGCAACCTGTGGTCTTCCAAAGATGCCAAGGTAGATCAACATGCAGTGTGCCATACCCTCTTTATTCCCTCTTCACTTGTTTTCCACCTGTGTGTTTATTGAGTTCCATAAAGAGCTTGGACTTTTATCTCCTGTGTCAGGGGATCCACTAATCTGGTAGCTTGTAGCAGCCTGGAATCTTCTGCCTCCATCCTCGAGTCCACCAGTGCATGAAAAACACATCCAGGCTCTCCAGGAGCCACATGAGCGCTTCCTCCTAACTGTAACTCACATTCAGAAGTTGTTTTTTTTTTTTTGTTCACAAATTTTCCTCTGGAGTCCTTTTCTTAAATACGGATTGCTCGTAATATTCTTGACGTGTATTCATTGCATCTCTAATAACTATTAGTATTCAAGAGGTCACATTAAGAGCCTGGTGGGTTTCCAGCCACAATTACCCTGCTTTGTTTTACTTACTTGTCACAGAGCTGGTCTAGGGGGTTATGTTTGTTCTGCTGAAAGAAAGCTTTATGGCATGTTTCAGGGCTGACATTGTGACACTAGTAGGCCAGACAATCTATCGTTGGAAAGAATTTCTGCAAATCCCCAAAGTTTTTCTGCATTTCTATGCTGTCATCTAAAAAGCAGCATCTGCTCTGTAAGGCTGCCAAAAGAAGGTCATATTTTTATTTTTACCAATAAAAGGAAAGGACGAGCCTGTGGTTCAGGCACTGGACGAGCCTTTGGGCAGCCCAGGGTTTGCTTCCTAATTCAGCCACGGTTTTGGGCAGAGGGCCCAGCTGGGGACAGGTACCTTTCCCCATTTGGAAAGCAAGGAATTGCTTTCCTTCCACCCTTCAGAGCATCATAGAATCATAGAATTGTTAGGGTTGGAAGGGACCTTAAAGATCATCCAGTTCCACCCCCTGCCATGGGCAGGGACGCCTTCCACTAGCCCAGGTTACTCCAAGCCCCATCCAACTGGGCCTGTAACACTTCCAGGAATGGGGCAGCCACAGCTTCTCTGGGCAACTGCTGCTGACCATTTTGTCACCATGGTTCCCCCACACCTCTCCATGGCCTTAATGTCCTTTTCTAGGGTGGCTGCTAGGCAGGAGTTGCCTTACTTGATGTATGCGCAGACAAAAAGAGTAAAAATGGTCCAGCATCACAGACACCATCGCTGATCATTGTATTTCTCCCACCCTTCATTTGGTCCTGCTCCCTCTGGTTCCTCTGCATCTACCTGTTCCCAAGCTGCAGCACCTTTTTCTTTTTTTCCTTTTTTTTTTTTCTCTTTCCATATATGCCTTCCTCCTAAATTAGGTTTTTCCTCTTCGTTTGGCCTTGCCACAGCTCTGAAAACAAACAGCTCACATTAAAAACGTTTCTAAGGGAGTGTTATTTTCATGCCATCTTCGCTAATGGCATCTCTGTTGGAAACTGTCAGTTGAATGCTGCTTGACACATCCCTGGCTGTCACAGGCGGAGGAGAGCCAGAAAACGGGAACCTTCTTTCCAAAGGAGATGAGATTTCAATGGAAGTGTCGGTTTTTAACTTAAGTCTTCTCAAATATTACATTCACAAAAAAGAATTCACCAACAGCTGCACTTCTAAGAGACCAAGGGACTGATTACATCTGTCATGCGGATAATATATTGCCCTTTGAATGATAGGTGTGTACACGAACTCGCAGAGCATCTATGACCAATGGAGTGACTTCAAAGGTGGTGGTGGGTGGCTGTGGTGGTGGTGGGCTGGGCTGGAGGCAGGGGAGAGCCCCGGGGCATTCTCTACCTCAGGTGTTTTCAATAAATCTCATGTACTTCACACAAAGATGCTTTAGAGCCCTCTGACAGCCCCGGCGTTTTAACACCTATTTTCGATTACGCAACGGCCGCTATTTGTAAACAGGTTAAGAAAATGGTATAAGTGAGTTGCGTTCATATTTTAAACAGAAAGTGCAGCACTTCAAATGCAAATAGGAGACATCCTGTCTACCAGGACATTTAGCCAATTGCCTGATGCATGTGGTTTCAAAGATGGTTGACTTCCATCCAAAAGACACAGATGGGATGACTTAGACACAAACAGCTTTTAATTTACCACTTATGTTGCGTCTTTACTTTACCTGCTGTTATTAGAGCAGTAAGGCTGCAAACACAGACCTAGAAAGAGCATTCCTGGTTAGAGCTCCTGGTTAGACACGTGAGGAAACTGTCCCTGAAATGGCCTTTCTGCACTGAAATGACACAGTTTCCACAGTCACAAAAACCCCACAGAAATAAAAGCTGACCAGCTTCCCTGTGCAATGGGCAATTCCTTGTTTAATTTAAAACATGGTTCAAAGATCCGATATTTTGGCATCTAGGGACAGAGCTGTAGCTGAAATGCTCTGCAGAATTCAGTGGGATATCCTCCTTCTGTTTTATTCCCTCTAAACAGTGGCACAGCTCTCTTGCAAAACCTATTAAGAAACGCGGTGAAGTTTCACACCATTTAAGTATTAAGGCAGATGGGTAATTCATACACAAGATATCCAGATACTCTGAGGGGTGATCCAAAGTCTGCTCAGCTCCATAGAAAGGAGACTCACAGAAACCTCTGTGAGCTCTGTGTTAAGCCCATCCACGGGAAGGGGCAAAGAAAAAGCCAGTTTATTCAGTTGCAGTAAAACAGACAAACTAGATAAAAATAAAACCTATGAGTTACCAGTCCACGTGTCTAACAAGGGGCATAAGTTTCCATCGACCTCTTTGCCTCAGGGACATGAAATAATTGTGATCCTTATGTGCCAAAAAAGCCCTGTGTAAATATTGCTCATCGCTAAACAAAACAAAAGGTTGTTTGACCAAATCAGATGTGACAAAACAAAAAGAACACCACAAGGAAGTAAACATGTGAAGTCCACATTTTCTGAGGGACTCTTGAAAAATGCTCTAAATGAATATTTTGGAGCTTGGTTTTGTGCAGGTGCTAGGAAGTTTTATACTCAGAATGCCTGGAATATTTTCTCCACTACGGGGAAATTAATAAATACTAGTACGTTTGAGTCTTTTGTGCCAATACTAACCATTAACTTTTGGCTTCAAGCCACAACTGTCTACTTTGCAGTGGATTCTGCCACCAAGGGAAAGGTCATTACAGGCCTGTACTTTCTTCTCATCAGTGTGTTCCAAAATAATTAACAGAAGTTGTTCAGCAGATGGTTCCCTTTCTGTCAGCAAGTACCTACAGTTTAATGGGTTATGCTGGATTCCTCACCATCAGTGGGTGAGGCTGGAAGGAAAATTAAAATGTATGATCTTTGATCCACCCACTTGTAATTAGTTCGTAGGGTTTTACATAATAGAAAATATAAAGGAGGTGGGAGAGGGGAAGTGAAATCATTATAGACCAAGAGATCAGCAGCAACCATGTAAAGCTGTGATTACGTTATCCAATGGCATTGCTACACAGGCATGGAGTTGTAATTGTTTCAGCTGGGGATTTGAAGATTTACTAATTGTATGTTTTTCAGTGTCCTAGTCTGGAGATTCAGCAGGAAACCACAAAAAAAATAGGAGATGCCTGTGTTTGTAAACTGACAGTGATGATCCCTGCGTGCCCTCGCAGCAGCCAGAGGCCCAAGCAGGAGAGGACGAGCAAGGAGCCAAGCTCTTTGCAGCAATCGGAGGGGAAAAAGTATCCCAGCCTTGCCCCAGGAGTTTACATTGTCAGCAAACAATGACTGGTCAGGAACTGGGATCACTGACTTCATTTACAAAAAGAAAACCAAAACTCTCACCAAGCATTTAGGGGTTGCCTCCTCAAAAAGCCTGAAATGTTTTCCATTCAGATAAAAGCACTGGGGTGTAGCCAGCTGCAAATTCCACCTCCCTGCTGTCCCAAGGGATCAATCTCACCTGAGCTCAGCTGTGTAGTCCAGACGTCTCTGCTTCATCCAGAAGAGGGTCTGAGTCACCCCACAGGGACTGTGCCTCTTCATCTCCTCCGGCTGCCTCTGCACATTGACGGAAACACTCCAGTTTCCATGGAAAAGTAATAAAAATTAGCCCATCCTAATTATTATTGTCGTCACTTCTTCCGTTCTTACTCCACTGTCACAGGGCACAGGAACAGTGTGACAAGCCAGCACCCCACTTCTGTGCATTTTCTCCTCGTGCTGTCACAAAAGAGACTTTAAAGGAGTTTTGTCAGGAGGGACTGTGCCTCTTCATCTCCTCCGGCTGCCTCTGCACATTGACGGAAACACTCCAGTTTCCATGGAAAAGTAATAAAAATTAGCCCATCCTAATTATTATTGTCGTCACTTCTTCCGTTCTTACTCCACTGTCACAGGGCACAGGAACAGTGTGACAAGCCAGCACCCCACTTCTGTGCATTTTCTCCTCGTGCTGTCACAAAAGAGACTTTAAAGGAGTTTTGTCAGGAGGTCTAGGAAGTACCTGTATGTTTTGATTGCTTTCTTCAAGCATGGGAGAAGGCACAAAATCCAGCAGCACCATGTGCAGAGAAGGAGAACATCAGGGACCCGTGCAAACCTCCTTGGTACTGAATGGGAAGTGGTAAGTGGCATGAGAACAGGAGAAAGTACAGAAAGGGCTGGTGTGAACGAGTTTGGGAACCATCTAGAAGTGCACTCGTGGTGTGACATGGCGAAATCCACACACTGACACAGGCACCTTTCCAAGAGCTTTCTAGGTGGGAATGTTAATAGACAGAGATGATGTTGCAGAGACGGGAAGAGCTTGGACTAAGTTGTAGCCCCACTGGTGGACAGAAGAAACCATATCTTCAGGGAGTGCTGCAGAGCACCAGTAAGTGTTAGCTGAAGGTATTAGAGGGGATTGAAGGTATGGATGCTCCAGAGCTGCAACACGAGGAGCAAACCCAGAGTGACGTGGAGAGATGAAGTGAAAAGCACCAAGCTCCAAAGGAAAAGGGGAGACGCAGAACTGGGAGAAGATGAGGACACACCACCAGCATGGGCAATGTTACAAGAGGAGGATGTGTGGACTGTGTTGGTGGTAGGCTCAGAATGGGTTTTTTGGAGGATTTGACAAGCCCAACCCATGGCCAAGCCTCAGGCTTGGCTCCCAGTGATGGGCAGGGAATAAGATCAGCAGCAAACCGTGCTGAAAAAGTTATATTCATAGAATCATAGAATAGTTTGGGTTGGAAGGGACATTTAAAGGCCTTCTAGTCCATCCCTCTGCAATAGGTAAGGACACCTTCCACTAGATCAGGTTGCTCAGAGCCCCGGTGAACCTGTCCTTGAACATTTCCAGGGATGGGGCATCCACCGCCTCTTTGGGTGCCAGTGCCTCACCACCTTACGGTAGGAAATTTCTTCCTTATATCTAATATTCCTATATTCTTAAAAATATATTTTTAAAGTAGGGGAAGTCTGTTCACACTGGCTACAGTTTGAACATGCAAAGACTTCACAGCTGCCTGAATGCCTGTAATAGGACTGAGGATTGCAGGAAACCAAGGAAACCTAGCAGGACTTTTGAGATCTTTGCACTGAGGACCTAGTTAACTAATGACATTGTCCTCTGTAGCTACAATTTGAAAACAATTCTTTTCTTTTGTTTCTGGGAGAAAAAAAAAATCCCTTAGGGACCTGTGGTATTGGTAAAAAAAAAACCAAACAACATTTAAAAAGGCTATTTACTGAAAAAGTAAAACTCATTTAACTCTTGCATTCATGTATTAGAGAAGAGAATATTGGGAATGATTCTGAGCTTAGTGAAGCTGCAGAAATAAATGCAGAATTTCACTCAGTATAAAAGGAAGAAGCAGTCACACCTATGTATAGTTTCATGGAGCTAAGAAATGAGAGCCCAGAACAAAATAGTCAACACAGGGCAGAAAATACAGGTAAATCAAAGTGTCTCTGGTAGCAGAGCTTTGAAATATCTGAACACATTCCTTTTTTAGAAAAAGTACTGTCTACAGGAGACTCTGCAAGCAAAAGATCATCATGTGCTTGATCCCAAACGTGTCCCAGGCTCTCCATACTCACAGGGAGCTCTTGGCTCCATTGTTGTCTCCTCCCAATGCACATAAGCTGTTTCTTCTCAGAATCAGCTCACTCTTCAGGGCAAAGGGACTCACAGCATGGAAAGTATCTCTAGTCATGTCTGAGCCCAGACTCTGTCCTGCTCAGGCCACAGACCTCTGTGGCTGGAGAGGAAGGAACGAGCCATTAGCTTCCATATGGAGTCAGAGCCACTAGAGGGAGTCGATGTGTTTGCGTGGTTCACACATCCATTCATCTCTTTCTCACTCTCCCCTAGGAAGAGAACAGGAACAGAAAGGGAGGAAAACGCACCGGGAAACTGCTCAGGACATTGCTCAGCTCCCACTGGTGTTCGCTGCAGTAGCTCCACTGACTTCAGTGTTTCCAGTGAGTGGGGCTGCTCTGGGTTTTCAGAAGTGTAACTCAGCAGAAAAGGGACAGTTGGAGTCCCCAGGAATGTTTATGTAAGTCTCGAGATCCTCCCAGGAGAAACAAGGGAAAAATGAGAGTCCAAAAAAAGTTGGATGGTGGAGTTGATGGAAAGATTATTCACACCTACGGGGAAATACTGGAGGGATCGAGTCGGTTTGCTTCAGAGAGGAAAAGGCTGAAGCAAGGTATAGGGCAATGGACTTCTTGTGAAGAAAAGGTTGTTTTAAAAACCTCAGGCCTCACTTGCCCTCCACGGCCAGTGTGGGAGGAAAGGCTGATGGTTCATACCCTCTATCTCAGGATCCAGAAGGATTCACCCTTGTGTCACTGCAGAAAGCTGAGGCAGGAAACCTCTTGAGATCCCTCAGCCCTGCACTTCCATCAGTTGTTGCACTGTGCACCACAACCTAAAGACAAGGAAGTGTGTCCCAAAGGTGGAGGTGCACAGCTGACTGTGACCATCCGTACAGCCAGCCCTTAGGAATTCCCTTTTGGAATGACCACTGTGATTAGCAAAGAGGCAAGAATGTCCTTTGGCACACGGAGTTCACTGAAAGCCACAGGGCCAGTTGGCCATTTTTTCCTCCGTGGTTCATGACAGCCAAACTCCATCCTTTCCCAAGGGGGAGCACATGCCACTTTGTCCAGCATTGCTTCCCAAACAGGGACCTTCCCAGCAGGAAGGAGTTGCTCTGCCTTTTCATTGCCACCATGGGACTGACATAGAGTCATAGAATCTCCTGAGTTGGAAGGGACCCACAAGGATCATCAGTCCAACTTCTGGCTCTGCACAGGACACCCCAACAACCCCACCACGTGCCTGAGAACCTTGTCCAAATGCTCCCTGATGATTTCAAACCAAAGTTCCTGGAGGGAAGTGTCAGTTTCAACCAAGTTTTTCTCTTGAGAAAAGTTGCTTGGGTCTAGCTCATTATTTCTTATGAGTTAAAGGCAGTCCTGAAAACCTCTTCAGAGGGACTCTTTGCCTGACATCTAGAGTCACTTGCTCCACTTGTCAAGGCTCAGCTGATGTGCAGCAATTCTCAGTAACCTAAATGTGCATCTAAGCTCCTCCAAAAAACCTAGAAGTCTCCTTGCAAGCCACATCCTAAACCCCTTTTTCGGATATGTGATAATCAAGATGAGCAAAATACAGCCACTAAAGCAGAGTTAGTAAAAAATAGGAAACTAACACTTTTTTCTTTTTTGTTCATTGAACATGCTATCAAAAATAAGTGTCACAAACACTTCAACACCACAGTAGCATCATCTGTCTGTTTTCCCCAGTGGCCATCTGTAACCATGCAGTAGTTAGACCAACACATTTGATTTGAAGTGGACACTGAGCTCTACACCCCTGAGTGGTCATTCTAGTTTTAGCACAAGTAAGTAAACCTGAAATGCAAAGTCACCACTTTTCCTCAGTGGGATCTGTGCTTCCAGTTTGTTTAAGGAGATTTTCTTTTGAGAGACCTTTATCTTTCTATATGAAAGCTTCCGTGCTTGCCGGGATGCTGGCACGACAGAGTGGCTGCACTCGAGTTCCCCACATAAAGTACTGACAAATTTATTGTCTGCAATAATATTTTCCTACCTCTGTGAGGTGGGTTGAACCTATTCCACTTTCCCCTTAGTAAAAAACAACACTGATGGCAGTAATTTATGTTTTGGTCAAGGCCAAGAGGACTAATTAGAGCATATTAAGCTGAACCATGCTGGAAGTTCCTGCTCTTCTCCGGGGTACAGATCCCATATGCCATAGGCATCCTCCTGTCCGTGATCATGAATGGCTGTTCAGCTGCAAAGAGCATTTTGTTAACAGATATTTGTGCAGTTCCCTACTAGAGACTTCCACTCTTTCCGGGATTCCTTAATCATTTCCCTAACAACCACGGATAACAAACGTGACCTTCCCATGAAAAATGAGGCTGGGTCTATAAACATGTTATTAAGAATAAATGAAGCTTTTAGTAGAAGGGGTTAGTTGGGGGTCTTTGCTGGGCTGTTAGCCCCTGGAAACTTGAATGTAAATAGAAAACAATTAAAACCGGAGCCCCAAAGGATGCTGCGCTCAGCCAGGGAGGCTGTAATTAGGTTTCTGCTGCTGTTAATCGCTCCTAAAGTGAGTGACCATAAATTACAAACGTGTACAGAGCATGGTCGGAAAAGCTGCCTTCTCTGAGCTGGCTTGGGAAAGGGGGAGAGGAGAGGATCGGAGAGGAGAGGGTCAGAGAGGAGAGGGTCGGAGAGGAGAGGGTCGGAGAGGAGAGGGTTGGAGAGGGTCGGAGAGGAGAGGAGAGGAGAGGACAGGACAGGACAGGACAGGACAGGACAGGAGAGATTTCTTGTCTTCTTTCTCTTTCCTGCTCTTCCACGTGTATCCGTCAGGCTTCTAAATTAATGTTGGAATGGGAATCTTAGGCTAAACCAAACCCAGTGTTGCTTCTTCTTCTTTAAACACACAGAGACCTGCACGCACACACGCGTGCATAGTTAGTTAAATGAAGAAAATGTATCTCCAAACATCATATTTAATTTCATTAGCTACTGTTGCTTTCTTGGAATCCGCTTATAGCACATGAAGATAAACATTCTCCGAGTGATAAGGGTGTGTTTATAAACTTTGTTTGGGATGAAAGAAGCCCTAACTGGTGTGTTTTTATAGTAGGGTTAATGGTGCTTTACTAATCCTTTGCCTGTGACCAAGAAACATAGACATCTTGACTTTCCTGTGAGACTTGTATGCATTTCCCTTCTTCCTGGGCCCTCAGAGTGTAGCTGGAAGACAATGCACCACCCCCCTGCTCTGTGAGGGTGAATTGGGAAGCAGCAGCATCACATTCCTGGGACTTCACCACTAGCCACTCAATGTTCCCGGAGCGCAGAATTAATTCAATGCATTGTTATTTTACAGTTTGGCTTTGTTTTGGGAGGCCTATTCGTTTTTGTTTTGTTTTGTTTTTGGGGGGGGGTGGTGTTTGGGGTTTTTTTGTTTAAAGAAAACCACCACAGCAAATGCTCTGCAGCTTTCAAACTCTCCCACAGATAGTGCTTAAGCACCCAGAACCCAGCAGGTCCACCTGGGAAGCTCTGTGTGGTGCCAGTTGGAGGATGTGAGATCCATTGGATAGGGAAGGCTCCAGCCTTATTTTTGTTGAATTGGCCGCTTCATCTACAGCCCTCTCCCCGCCCTGCACAGAACTCATCACCCCTGGCCACGCTGCCCTCAGCTTCCTTAGCCACATCCTTTTGGCTGCTCTGCTTCGGCTCCTTGCTGGTAAACTGAATTGGAGGCTTCCTCCCCCCCTAGCCAGCCCCTCCACGTGGTGCAAAACCCAACCTTCCCAAAAGGTCAGGGTTCTCTGTTTATCCAACCTTCTGTTTCGAATTTAGGAGACAATGGCTCGCAGGGAGCTGAGCGGGGGTGATGTGCCGCAGTGCTGAGTCACGGGAGTCCAAGATGGGATTTTCTGTTGACTCTGAAGCACGGCCCTAATTAGGGCAGTATTCAGAATTATCCTCGGACCGGAGAATGCCACAAGATGCGCAGAGAAACGAAGTGTTTGGACCCATGCACACCCACCACCATATCACTTAAACACCGTGGGCTAAGACTCCAGGCATCTGCTTTCATAAGTAACGTGCAGGTGGTAGCACTTTTCTTACCAGGGGGTGTTGTGTGTCTCTGTGACACCTCCCAGCAGTGTCTTCAGCCACCCTCACTGCCCATTCATGTCAGGGAACCTCCTACATCCCCTTCCTGATTTGCAGACATAGTTACTCTTGTTGGACTTCTAGTAGGACTGCCCCAGGAGGAGATAGTGGCCCTCACTGGGTCCTTGTCTTCTTCTACCACCTTTCCAGCTGAACATAACCATAGAATCACAGAATGATACATTCACAGACTGGTTTGGGTTGGAAGGGACCTTAAAGCTCACCTCCTTCCAAGCCCTCTGCCATGGGTGGGGACACCTTGACTCAATCCTCATCCAACCTGGCCTTGAACATTTACAGAGATGGGGCAACCACAGTTTCTCT
This sequence comes from Manacus vitellinus, assembly GCF_001715985.3. NCBI lineage: Eukaryota > Metazoa > Chordata > Aves > Passeriformes > Pipridae > Manacus > Manacus vitellinus. Next base: position 40,755,065 of record NW_021940750.1, on the reverse strand, counting down.
GTGAAACCTGTGCCAGTGCCTCATCACCCTCACAGGGAAGAAGTTTTTCCTTATATCTAACCTGCTCTCTGTCAGCTTCAAGGCATCCTCCCTTGTCCTGTCACTCCACGTCTTGTAAAGTTTGAGTTCAGAAGTTCTATTTCTGGAGAAAGCTAAGGAAGTAGCCAAGGATTCATGTGGATGACAGAAAGGACAATAACTAAGATAAAAAGCAATCCAAAGGCCTAACTAAGGAAGTAGCCAAGGATTCATGTGGATGACAGAAAGGACAATAACTAAGATAAAAATCCGAAGGTCTAACTTTGGGATACTAATGTGCCTTGGGAACTGATGGTGGTGGAAGGTATAAGTCAGTCTAGTTTTGTCTCATGCAGGGTGTTCTGCTTTCCCATCAAGCTGCTCTCAGCACCAGGATCCTGTGAAAGCAAAGAGCTGTTGTAGCCCACAATTCATTCTTGCCTCTCCCTGCTGTGATAAATAGCAGCCCAGAGTGCCCTCCTTTTATAAATAACACCCAGCTTAGGTAGAGGCTGCAGTGGAGCAATTTCCACTCTCTTCAGATGTCCTCCTCCACCAGACTTGTCTCAGCAAACAGGTGTTTCCCAGATGAGGAATGGATGGATGGATGGATGGATGGACAGATATACCAGGAGGTGTGATCCTCCTTTCTTGATCTGTCAAAAGCTACTACTGACATATGTCTAATGGGAAACAATCAGGAAAAAAAGCCAAATGAGCATGAGGTGGGAGAAGAGAAAAAAAAAATAGAATCATATAATAATTGAGGTTGGAAAAGACCCTTAAGATCTTCAAGTCCAGCCATTCCCCCAGCAGTGCCAAGGCCACCACCAACTCATGGCCCCAAGTGCCACATCCACATGGCTTTTAAATCCCTCAAGGAATGGGGACCCCACCACTGCCCTGGGCAGCTGTGCCAGGGCTGGACAGCCCTTTCCACAGAGAATTTTTTCCCAAATTCCAACCTAAACCTCCCCTGGTGCAACCTGAGGCTGTTCCTCTTGTCAAGTAACAGCTTGTTATTTGTGAGAAAAGACTGAACCCCACCTCTATACAACCTCCCTTCAGGCAGTTGTAGAAAGTGAGAAGGTCTTTCCTCAGGCTTCTTTTCTGCAGGCTAAACCCCATAAATCCAAGTGCTTTGCAGAGCTGAAAAGGTTTTCAGCCACATTGCTTTATTTCAATGACTTTCCCAAGAAAGGTTTGAAGCAAAGCATGGGGATAACTGCCCATGGCATCATTCCATAACGGATTTCAGCACGGAATTTTTAATGTACCACTCGTTGCTGTGCAGTCAGGGCCTCTTTCTCTCTGGAGGTCTCATCCTGCCTGTGAAACACTTCAACTTTTCTCACCAGCTGGAGGCAATGCGTGTTCATATTGCCATAGGCCCCAGACCATCTAAACCTTTTGCTTTGGAGCAACGTCCTGCAGGAACACGGCCAGCCCAGAGGAGACTGTGAGAAATTCTGTCCTCTGGAGACTCCTGTTTATTTTAAGCAAAACAGCTAGTTTACATGTTGGCCTTTTAAGCAAAATACTCCGGTTCATTCTGCCTTGGATTTAGTTATGTAACCAAATCGCTATGTTTTTTAAATAATCTAAATGGAATTTGCAATGCCGCCTCCCAAGGGAAAGGGCCCAACTCTGATCTTGCAGCAAATGCCTTCATGCAGGTGAGGCTTCACCAACTCCAGTGCCCTTCTGCTTGAGGAGTGCTTTATTTATCTCTACCTTGCACCCAGGACATCTGAGGCACAGGGGAATGGAAGGGAAGAGATCGAAGGCACAGAGCAAAAGAACATCAGAGCCAGGGCCTGCTGCAACGCTCCTGAGCTCACTGGCATTGCCTCATGCCATGGCAAGGTGTTGGGAATGATCCAAGGTGACCTGAAAGTTGCTGATCTCTGGCAGTGTGACGTTCCCAGCAGATGGTGGACTCAGCCTTTGAATGACCCAAGTGTCCCTGAGTCCTGGCCCATGTTTTCTGCCTTCCATGCCAGTGCTAGACCCTGTTCCTAGGCTGTGCCTCCTGGCAGAAGGTGTCCTCTGGCTTGAAAATGAACCTTGTCTGGTTTAAACCCCCAGTTATGGAAGGTGTGTGTCTTTGGGCTGAGACATCCTGTGGAGAAGGGGCTGGAGGTTGGTGTCAGGCTACTACTTGGCTACTACTTTGGGGCTGAAATGCACAACTGGTTCTGAGTCCTCTTCATGTACCATCTACTAAAGTCACTCTTCTGATCAAAGGGCATTATTTTGGTTACTACAGGACACCAATATCATATTTGTCTTCCTCTGTACTTTCTGCCAGCCCACACCAAGGTCTGCTGTCACAATTGCCACTGTCTGGGTAAAACCAGAACACAGAATTTCTGGAAAACTTGCTTTTGTGCGATTTCCAGCCCAAATTAATGAGTTGTGGAGAAACACGGCCTTTGATGTATGCACAAACACCATCCAGCTCCCAGCCATCTTGAACTCAAAGAACTCCTAATCCTCAGTGCCTTCCCTGCAATTAGAGCAAGGACAGTTGGTGCTCTCCACACACCATATGACCAGTAATGCCATGTTTTGGCTCGGAAGCATCTGTGCTCCAGTAAGGAGCTGCAGTGTAAGTCAGAAGTCCAGCCTGAGCCATGTGTGGTTAGCGGCAGCTCTGGATTTCTGCAGTGCCTATTTATACAGATTGGATTGACTTTGAATTCTACAGTTTAATTTCTTTTCTGCCACAGTATCGTGCAAAGGAGCAAAGCCCAAATCTTTTAACTGATCCTTACACTGTCAGTGCAAGATCCAAGGTTAAATTTCTTATATATATGTATGAATCCTGACATGGCAGATGGCTCTATCCTGGGTTGAATTATGGAGCATATTGTAACATAAATCGTTCCTTGATAGACCTTAATTATACCACAGGAGGGAGCCTGTATGGTTTAGCCTGAAAACACGCTCCTAACCAACTTCTAGTCTCCCAAAATTATTAAACACCAATTAATGCCACCATAGAAGCTGATCAACTTATGTGGCTTGCATATAAAGAGGGAATAAATATAAAATTTTGGGGTGGAAAACAAGGAACAAGAATGTCATGGATCAGTTCATTTTTGGATGACATGGTGGGGTTCTTCGCCCCGTCCCCTGGGAGCCACAATACATTGACTTAATCAAGATGAACACTGCTGCAAACCTTCTCTCCCCTCCATCTGCCCCCTTCCCTCTCACTCCTCTCTCCCCACCTTCCTCTCATGCAGGGACAGAAGGTGTTTCATAGGTAAAAGTGGGGGTGTCCTCTGCAGCCAACACCCAGTGGTCACCTTGGTCTTCCTCTTTCCAGGTTGTCTGCAAGACCAGAGCATGCCTAAAGCAGCTCAATCCCTCTGTCCTTGCTCCCAGACCCATCACTGTGGCTGAGGACTCAGGGAACGGAGGATTTGGGGTGACCCCAACAGAACCTGGCTCTGTAACTGGCCTGGCATCTCCTGCCCTCCTCATGGCTCAGCTCACCACCCGGGCCCATGCTTCCCTCGCCTTGCCTGGCCGTGTTCTCAAGGCCAGTGTGCTTTGGCTGCCTCTCTCTGAGCTCTCTGGTTCTCAACCCGGAGTTATTTCAGGCAGCACTACACAGTTTCCCTTCCAAGGGCTTATGAAACGCTCTTCTGGGACTCTTCACCTGACTCATTGTTTCCTCTGCCACCCCACGCTGGGAAGCACCGCCTTGCCGATGACTTCTTTGGGAAGCTCCTGAGGAGAAGAGAGCAAGGGTTGCCAGGCAGAGTCTTTAACCCCCGGGTTTATCTCCGTGGGCTCAGAAGAGGGGGGATTTTTCTGCTTTTCCTTTTCTTTCCGTCAATCCCTCTCGAAGTTCCCTCGAAGAGGTTTGCTTTCACTGAGCTGACACCCGGACACACAGCTTAGACATCTCGGAGGCCAGGCTGAAGTGCTACAACACAGACCACTCCATACTTAGCGGGACACGCCAAAATTGCTGAATTCCGTATAACCACACCCATCATCAAAGACCCGTCCGCTCCCATTTCATCCGCTCAATTACAAACCACAGAGCGACTTTGTTTCAGTCAATGGCAAACAGTCGGACATGGAAGCCACCCACCTTCAAAGCCCTTCTGTTTGTTTGTTTGTTTGTTTGTTTGCCATCTCACTCGGACCGGCTCTTCCCGCCACCTTCTCTCTCCTTGTGTCAGAGGGGCCGCTTATAAATGCGAAAACGCTTTTCATTTCCAGTCTTCTTCCTGCAATTTGTGCCTCATGGTTTCAGCTGGAAGCAGGGAAATGGCTGTTTGGTGCAGGCAGAATTAACCCTTTTTCTTCCTTGTGGTTTCCCCACCACTCCACCCCCACCCACTCTTTTTATTTTAAGAAGCTTTTTTTTTTCCCCCCTGAAACTCTCAAATTATTTCTCAGCTTTGAGGCCAGTGATTTCAGAGTGGGAACAAGTATGGTCCCAAATCTGCAAACTCTTTTCTAGCATACCTTTCTTCCTTCTCCGTTGCTCCTCTTCTTAAAAATTACAGCATCTCTGATAAAGAGAACAACAAATTCTTCTGCTGAGAGGCAGACAGGGACCCATCTATATTAATAAACACAGGCCTCACACAGATGTCTTATGACCTCCATCTACATGCTTTTAGCCCAGATTCTTACAGGAACAAGGCCCTGTTTGATCAGATTACGTGTCCATCTGCCCATCACTCCTCACCAATTACTGTGGAATTCCCTACCCTTTTCTGGTTGGGTTTGATGAGATCTTCAAGATGTTAAGTTCCTACAAGGTCAGTGAAAAAATAAAAGGCCAGAGAGAAAAGTTGAAGCAGGAGATCAACTCTTATGAAACATCATCAAATCCACATGGGCACTCACATTCAAATCACAAAGCCATAGGAAACTGAGACTTATTAATCCCATTGCTGATGGAACAGCTCAGATTTTCTTTCTGTTTCTGTTTTTGTTTGTCTGCTTGTTTGTACATTTGCTAGAACAAATAACTCACTCTTGTGGAGCGCTACAAACTTCACAGATCCAACCCAAACACAGTTCTGGCTACAAACACTCAGCAATTTGGGAGTCTTCCATGCAGACCCACATCCAAACCATTCCAGCTGAGATCCATAAGGAGTAACATGGGCAAGGAAAAACTTGTCTGAGTCTACTCTGACCTTTGATGTCATTCCTCTGCAGGGAACCCAGCTATACCCTGATCCTAGTTTTCTGGTAGATCCCACGGATCTGATAGTACAGCACAGATGAATCCACACACTGGATATCAAGTCCAGTTTTGGGTATCCCCTCAGGCCTTGAAGCTTAAGGTGTTCACATCCAACATCAAGAACAAAGCCCTCATTTGAAGGTGGCACGGCACTGGGACAGGTCACTCAGGATGTGGAGACAGTCTCCATCCTTGGAGGCTTTCAAGACAGCTAAAGTCAGCTCTGATCAGTTCCCCTTCCAAGCAGAATCTACAGACCTGCAGAGAACCCTTCCCACCAATATGTGATTCTGGAAACACAATTTCTTTTCTTTCTTTTTTGTTGTTGTTGGAGGTGGTGGTGTGTTTTGTTTTTGTATTTGTTTTGGTTTTGCTTTCCTTTTTATCACACTTCTCTTGGATGGATTGGCTCAGTAAAACACACTCCTCTCCCTGGAAATGCTCTTATTCTGTGACTGGTTTTTTCAGATTATAAAATACCTGTTCCTTGGACAAAGAAGACACCAGAGACCAATCTTCTGCCTGCCCTTGCTTGGCACAATAACGAAGAATATCACTGGGGTTTTTTCTGTTCTTCACCCTGTTCTCCCTGAGTGTTTTCACAGCTTCATTTGTGTGTGTCCAGAGCTCACAGCATCACAACTTGGGACAATCAAGAGCTGAGTGCATCACCCATGTTAACTCTCATGAATTACTAGTTTGAGAGAAATTACAGGGCTGATGGAGCTCCTACTACTTTCCCTGTCACAGGCTGGTCCTTAGCACTGAATTTGAAGCAGAGGAAAGGGGTCAAAATCATCTGTCAGCTCCGAAGAGCATTTTCAGCTCATTAATCTAACTTTTCACAGGCCAGCTCCTGTCCCATCTTTGAATCACGAGACCATGTGCCACACAAATCTTCATGCTTAATACAGTGAAACCTTCAAAAGTGAAAAGAGCCACAGGCAAAATACCCAAAAGTGCCCATGAAGATGAGTTTCCTTTTCTTTTTAATGTGGCAGCAAAAGTAGGAGCATGGAAACTACGGATACCCCACTGAGCACATCCGTGTCCATCAGTGCCCAGTCTTGGACAACCTGTCCTTAACCCCATCTTGGAAAAGTCTTCCCACATCAACAGGTCAGGAAATAATAAGTTGTGTCTGATTCAAAGAGTACCTTAGAGACAACAGAAACAACTGAGGCAAGCCCACAACTCTGCTCACCATGTGGATGCAAAGGCCTTCAGCTCTGATGAAAAATCATCATGTTTTTTGCTTTTACATAACAAAATAATAGCCCCACCTATGGGCACTTACTCTGCACATAGTCCTGATTTGTGAGGCAGATAGACAATAAATTTAAAGTTAGAAATGGCTAAATATTCCAGATTCAGAATATAAATTTCATTTAAAGTCAGTTTGCGATTGCTAAAGACTCAGATTCATTAACTAGCTTGTCTGAATATTGTCATGAAAACCTAAGCTTTATTGAGTGCTAAAAGCCTTAAAAAAGATGGGAACATATGAAAATAAGAGGATAAATTCCCTGCCACCACCACCACTCCAAGTGCAAAAGAGAACCAAACCATAACAATGGGCTCATTACAAATACTCCATCATTTTGCAATAACCAAGCACTTAAAATGTTCTTGGTAGCTACTCTGAGGATGCCATTTTTTTCATTATGAGTCTTACTTAGTACATAATTTATAGCTGGCAGGACAGGGAAAATCCTACAGTGTGAATGCCCTGCGAGACTGCTGTAATTACACCAGGGCTGTGGTTATGGGCCTCGTGGAACTGATACTTCTTTTGAGTTGTGGAGATGATAAGATCAAATCCAACACCATGTACCTCAGTGGAAAGGTTTGTGGCTGTAACAGTAGCTGCCAGCTGCTTTCCTGGTCATCTGCTCTCCCTCCAGGAGCCTGTGGATAGAGGGATGTTTGCAGAAATGAGGGCTGACGGCTCAAAGCCCACCTGTCAGGGCAGTTTGTTGGGAGTGCAGACATCTGTAGGATGTGTCTCTCAATACCAAGGACATTGCAGGAAATATTGTGCAAGATAACTAATTTTGTGGGGAGGGTGGGCTTCAGTGCCACGACCCTTTTGTGGTACCCACCAAGTCCATCCACTACCCAGCTACTACATCCCATCTCCATGGACACCGAGGATCTCCCAGGGCACAGCATTGTCTCAACACAAATCCACTTTTTCCCAAGTCTCTCATCCTCAAAAACATCAACCAGTTAGAGCCTGGCCTCGCTGGAAATAGTAATACAGCACAAGCAATTCAAAGGAAGGGGCAGATGGGATAAAACCAAGGAAAACATCCAGATGTTTCTTTTCCGTCACTTTTGGTTTGTACTCTGTTTTCTCCAGTAAGTCACTAAAACACTTTGATGTGAAAATTTTATATTGGTGATGGCTCTGTATCAGCCAAGTCACCAGACAGTAATCCCTTGGTGTTGATGTTCACTGGCTTTGTCATCTCCTTAGGACAAAGGAAAAAAAGACCTAAAACTGTTCTCTACCAAAAATAACTTTAGAAAATAAATATTTTGGCCCCATCTTGCAAAAAGTCAGTGTGACATTTAGAGGGAGCTAAGAAAAGGAGTCTTTCCTGCCTTAGGAAGAAACTTAGCTTAACTTGGGTCCTGTTAACTTCGTCATACTATTACTTGGGCACTGTTTGGTATTAGTCACTAGCTGCTCCCTCTCAGCTTTATCCAATTTAATTTCAAATATAGTGCAAACAGATGCCTTTATGTTTCATTTTTAAATCATTTATTGTTCTACATGTAGCAAAGAAGCTTAAAAAAGAATGTGAAAGAATTGCCAGAAAGGTTTTTGGGGTTTTTTTTTAAAGATATATATATATAATTGCAGTTGTGGTTACTGTGGTTTCTTTTGGGTGGATCAGAAAAAAATCAAGTCTTCCTTCCTCGGGGATATAAGGGGAAAAAAAAAATAAAAGATGGAGAGGAAAACTCATTCCCATGTCTAGTGCTTTTTATCAGTAATGGAATGAAGCAATCAGGTTTAAGGGCTTGTCTAGACGGAGGACTCTGGCACTGGTGTAGCTCCTGTTGTGTAGAAAAGTCTGTGCAAGTCCCAAACACTGCTCACAGCAGCTACAGAAGCCACAGGGATGCAAAGCCACCACAAAAAGTGAGGCAGCTCCAGGTCCTGCACAGTCCCAGCTTGGGCACGGAAGGAAATGCAGCTTGTTTGTACAGGGGACAGCCAAACAAAAGTTGATAAATTGCTTTTTTTTTATAATTTATGGAAGTGCTCCAAAGCATTACCAGCACAACAGAGATTTTGATCAATTAAAGTGTTTTAACAACTTGCTTCTTCTGGAAGAGGTGGGGCTGTAAATGAAGAAACATGAAGAATTGCTGAGCCCAGTCAGTAAGTCCAGGTTTTAAAAGAGGTTTATTTTAATGGAAAACTTAACATGACTTCAAACTGACAGAGGGCAGGATTAGATTACATAAGGAAGAAATTCTAGGCTGTGAGGATGGTGAGGCCCTGGCACAGGTTGCCCAGAGAAGCTGTGGCTGGAAGTGTTCACACTCCTGTAAGTGTTCCAGACCAGGTTGGATGGGGCTTGGAGCAACCTGGTCTAGTGGAAGGTGTCCCTGTCCATGGCAGGGGCTGGAACCAGATGGTTTTAAGGTCCTTTCCAACCCAAACCATTCTGTGATTCTGTGAAAAACAGATGAACAAATATTTTTTGAAAAATTTTCTGAGATGCACAATAATAGAGGGATATCTTGGTATTACCTCTCTGTTTATCAACAAATCTTGAAGCACGAGACAAACCACTCTGTGTCATTATCCCCATTTTATTGGCAGGGACACTGTGTGACTTTCCAAAGGCCTGGTAACAGCTCATGGTAACATCAGTGAGAAAGAGAACATCTCTTGAACTCCTTTCCACATCCAGTCCCTTTGGCAGGGCATCCTGCACCTGGGAACACAAGTTAGTGCTGGGCTTGGCAATACTGGGATAACGGTTGGACTTGATGATCTTAGAGGGCTTTTCCAACCTTGATGATTCGAAGATTCCATGATTTGCACATCTGGGAGAGGTTAAGCCTGGTTGGGTTAATTTAGCAGTCCGTTTTCTGCAGAAATGGAGGGAAGCTTTGTTCACATACCTCCAGTGTGATGTTCCCTTTAGTGGTTGTGATGGGACAGTTCGGAACACTGGCAAGTCCTGGAGAGCCCTAAATTCTACCTCATATATATAAAAATTATCCAGGAGATGGGAAGAGCCTGGTTTGTCCATAAACCTGGCAAACCAGGGGGCAAATGCTGCTCTCAGCATCCTTTGCATGACTCTGACTGAGCTTCCCGACAGCAACTGAGGCTGGAAGTCTGTCAACCCCCACAAGTGAGGCTGTGGGACAAAGCACTAAGAAAGAGGCAGGAATAATTTGAATTCCAGGCTCCTGCATCCTGCATTGGGTTAGTGAAGCTGCCAAGAGGCTACAAACCTTCAGGCTTCTTCCCAGCAGGATGGTGATTTCAAGTGGATATGCTGACACCACATGACCAATCCTTGTCCTCATGATGGGGCAATTCCCAAAGACATCTGTGAGGTATTAAATTTGAGCAGGTAAAGTCCAGTAGCCCCAAAACACACTAAACCCCATCAAAGATTTCAGTGTTTATAGACCAGGACTGGTAGAGGTCAGAGGAGAAACTAAACCACAGCTCATGTCTGCCCTATATTTCACCACCTTTAATAGGAGAAGGAAAGTCTCTCTTAAAAAAAAACCCACAGAAACCCCACACATAGAGTCAGAGGGGACATCATGCAAGCACGGATATCAAAATATTGGATCACAGGAAATAGCCAGCTGGCCAACACTGTCCTGGAAAGGCTAATATTTGCATAATACTAAAAAGCATTTTGCCTTTCGGATCCTTCCATGAGAAAAGGCTGAAATATTTGGTGTACACATTTTTCAAGACGAGAACATACCATACATAGTTAAAGTAATGACTAGTGCTCTTAATCCCAGACACAAACGTTTCACTGAAGCTTTTTTTGGTCTGGGTCATGTGATTTATTTGGTTTTCAGTATCTATATATAAAGCCACTTTTTTTTTTTTTTCTTCCTGGTTCATCCTTACCCGTGTTCTAAAACCTGCATGCTTCATGAGCTATTTTGGTTTACCACATGGCTTGGCAATTGGTATTTTTTCCTATGATGTGAAAACAAAATTTCAACTTGGCTGTTGGTGGCCATTATCTGAGATGCAAATCTTCTCACTGAATTGCCAGGGCTCTGTCTAGTGGCTCATTACCCCTTCTGGTGGCCAGACATCCCTGTTACTCAGAGACCTTAAATAGGGGTATCCCAAACCCCCAAAGTGGGAGTTGTTAATCCCTAAGGACCTCCACCTCCTGCATGGACAGTCCTTTGGTCTTTGCTGCCAAAAGCCTTGGTTTTGGGTAAAAAGCCTCAGGGCCAGACAGAGCAGGTCTGAGCCCTGTAGACTCTTGATCTACAGAGCTGCCCACCTTCTGGCCCCAAAGCTTTATTTGCTGTGAATAAATTAGTACTAAATACATCTTGAGCCACAGTTGCCCAGTCAGAAAACTGCTCTGCTCAGCCACACACATGACATCATCATCAAATTTAGTTGCAGGAAAATAAAACCAGGATTACCTGCATTTTTAGCACCAGGAGAGGAGGGGGGAAAGAAAAAGGATGGGGCCTCCTTTGGGGCTCAGTTTTTGGGTTTGTCTCTTTTTTTTTTTTATAAATTCTGACCTCCCTTCATTTTTATTTACAGTTAGAGACACTGCTCAAGGTGAGGGGAGACATTTAATGGAGAACAGAAAGACCTTTTGGATGGGAACACATTAAGTGTGGGCTCCCCAAGCCCTCTCTGAGAGACCACATGTGGTTTTCTCCCATGTGCAGACATATGCGGAGAAAAAAAACCTTCAATGCTCTAAGCCCCAGGAGCCCATCCAGGATTGCTCTCCATGGGATTTTTGCCTCCATTTGCCCTCCCACCAGCTCAGGGACCCCTTGGAAGCATCCCCGGGGTGCCCCAGCTCCCCACAGGAGGCAGAGGATGCGTTTGCTGGGGCACAGTTTGGTGCACTTTGGTGGGGCAGAGCTTTCTGCTTGGAGAAATTCACCTCAATGTTGTTTGCCTGACTTGGTCAGAGTGCAGTTTCTCAGGCTCTGGAGAGGCACATGCACCCGGCCACCAGCTCCCAGAGCTCGCGTGTACTTTCCTGAGCTCGGCTCAGCTGCCAGCCCCATTGTTCTGCCCCCCACCAAGTCCCTATTGTTCGTGTCCCTTGCTGGTGGCATCTGGCTCAGCCAAACTCCTCCTGAGCGGGGGCCCAGGCTTGGTGTGTTGTGTTTTTTTTCCAGGAATGGCTCTGAATAATCGTTTTTAAGGGGCCAGTTATAGGAACCGCAGATGGAGTCGATTTGCAAAAAGAGGGTGTTGGGGTGGCGGGTCAGTAAACCAGGAATTCTGGTGGCATGGCAAGATGGGAGCCTGGAAACTGAGAGTCCAAGTTGCCATATTTACTCTGAAAACTTGCAGACAGAACCCTTCTTTTTCAGTTTCTCACGTCTAGCAGGTGTTGCCCCACTGATCACAAGGTGGGGAGAGTAAGTAAAGAGAAAGAGGAGTCATCAGCCCCCTTTGCTGCCACTCAGCAAAATTCTTGCATCAGCAAGACCTAAACTTCTCCTTAGGTGCTAGGCTGTACTGGGGCCTCATTTTGGGGCGATGTCATTCCCAGAGCAGAGGGAAATGATCTGTTGCTCAGTGTTCCCATCCTGCTGACAAGCACCGCGGCTTGCGGTGCATCGGAACAGCATGGGAGCACATTTGTATCCATCAGGAACTGCACTGGATCAGCCTTCGGCATCCTGTTTATGTTAAAAACATTGGCTTCCTTTTTTTTTTTTTACAGGGAAGCTGGGAGCACGGTGCAGCTGGGGTTTCTACTGAAGTGTCACCAATCAAGTCACTTTTCAGAAGGGTGATCAGGGAGGTTCCCGAGAGAAGTATCCCTGGTTTCCAAGCTGATCTCCTGGCAAGCAGATATTGGTCAAAGCATGGCACCTCTTCAACCACCATGAGATACCTTCTGCTCACATGCCTTTCCCACATCCTCACTGGCATGGCCAGGGAACAGCCTGCATTTTTCACATCCCTGGTGTGTTTTAGGGAGAAGAGGACGGGACGAGGCCCAGCCTGTTGTAATTACAGCAGCACCACTCGGACCCCATGGCAACACGACTGTTTGTTTCCCTGCTGCACAAATGAGAAGGACAGCATCCCCACCCTGCAAAACTCTCTGGGAGCTGTGCTGCTCAGGCCACGGGATGGGAGAGGATCATGTGGTGGGGCTTTGCTGTAGGTCCAGGAGAGATTTAGTAGCCCCACATGCGGGGTCAGATGAGTGCCCTTGGCCTAGGCAGGTCCCAGGGCTGTTCCAGCACACACAGCCTGATCCATGGGACAGCATTCTACTGATTCCCCTTGGAGAGTGCTTTCCATAGCTGTGCACTGCTAAGGCATCTGCAGCCCTGCCCATGCAGGAGAAGCTCTCCAGGGCTGTACCAGGAGCATTTTGTTTGCTCCAGGTAGGTGAAAACAAAGCATTTTGCTCTCACCCACCACACTCAGGCCTCAGGGTGATTTATTGACCCAGGGTTCCCTCCTCCTCTGCAAGCAGAGCACAAAGGAGGAGCAGAGAGTGACACTATACTCAACCACCAAAGTATGGCCAAAAAAATCACTCTGAGGCAGATATAACTGCAGTGGCAGACCGAGATCAGCCTCCACCCTGATATGGGGTCAGAACTGGTCCCTTAGATCTGGATATCACAACCCAGAGAGAGGGTCTCTTTTTTTAAGGCCCCCTTTCAGAAAAGCACCTATTCTCCCATGGCTGGTGAAATCCCTCTGAAATAACAGCCCTGCTAAACGCTGCAGTCCCATCCCAGCAGAGAAGTTTTACCTTCTTCCTAATGTTTGCCTACAGCCGCAGAGCTCCAAAACCCTGGCCAGCTCAGTAATACTGGTCTGGCTCCTTAATCGTACGTAAACCATTTGAACACACAACAAATAAATAGACATGTTCTGTGCTCCTCCAGGAGGGCTTAGCACCTTTACAAAGGGATTTCTTTGATACTTAAGCAATAATAGATTGGCTTTCATTTTGTTAAGACCTTCCTTATATCAACATATCTCTTCAAGTACTACACTTCCTTTTATGAAACGCTGGAATTCTTTCATGTTGAAAACGCTTTTACAGCCAAGTCCTCAGTTGTGCTGGCATTTCTTGTGTCTTGAACTCCAAACTGGCTAACCGCAGTCTCAGAATTCCCAAAGGAAATAATGAAAATTCCTAAAATCCTTGGCAAGGAAACAGTTGAAATTTTAAATTGAGTTAATCGTTTTAGCGAAAATGCTGGTAATAAAATAAATATGGAGAGCTGGGGTGAGGAGGGGGAAAATCTGCCTCAGAAATGAGCATCAGAGGGGAAAAAAGAGAAAGGGGGAGAAGCCTTCTCTGCTCCTTTACAGTATTTTGTGATAGGGACAGCTGCAAACTCCTGCTGAAAGGAGGGCTTTGGTGGGCAGGTGTGCTGGTGCTGTGGTGAAAGTGATGTGCTTGAGAGCCCACTTAATGCTTCAAGATCACTCTGGTCCTAAAGATTTGTCATGAGTGAAGCCAGGTGACTTCAGTGAAAAGGTTTCTGAGGACAGAAACCTGGTCTCTGGGACTGCACTTCTGTGACACCAGGAAGATTTAATTAAATTTCCAAGTCCACTAAGCAACACGGGTCCTTTTTTTCTCCCTTTTTTTTTTTTTTTTAATTAAATCTGAAAGACTCTATTTATAGCTGTTCAAATATGCAGGAGAACAAAACACACCATGATTTTTGCCTCTTCCTTTCTTTTAAGCTAATACAATACAGGGCTACAAGAACACTCAATTATCAGATCTCTGCAAATAAATTCCAGATGACAGGTTGTTTATGGAGACACTTCACTGTATTTTCCCTCCCTACCCTTTGTAGGTGAGCCAGTCCAGTGAAAATGTGAAAGAGCAGCAGCAACAGCAACATCCAGGTGATGCACTGCCAAGAGAAGGACATGGTGACTAGGATCTGTTCCATACCCTGAGCAGCTGTTGTTTCACAGCTTTCCCCAGGAATGAGCTGAAATCTTTTCAAGGCATTGCTTGATTATTTGGTCTTGACATGACCTGGCCATGTGCACTTGCAGACCAGAAAGCCAGCAGTGTCCTGGGCTCACCCCCACAGTGTGAGCAGCAAGCAAAGCTGCCTCCAGCTCTGGTGTCCCCAGCATGGGAAGATTGTGGAGATGTTGGAGCAAGTCCAGAGGAGGTCACAGAGATGTTCTGAGGGCTGGAGCCAGGTTGGGAGAGCTGGGGGAGTTCAGCCTGGAGAAGAGAAGGATCCAGGGAGACCTGAGAGCCCCTTCCACTGCCTAAAGGGGTTCCAGGAGAGCTGGAGAGGGACTGGGGACAAGGGCCTGGAGGGACAGAACAAGAGGGAATGGCTTCCCACTGCCAGAGGGCAGGGTTAGATGGGATATTGGGAAGAAATTGTTGGCTGGGAGGGTGGTGAGGCCCTGGCCCAGGTTACCCAGAGAAGCTGTGGCTGTCCCATCTCTGGATGTGTCCAAGATCGGACAAGGCTTGGAGCAATCTGGTCTAGTGGAAGGTCTCCCTGCCCATGGCAGCAGGGTCTTCATGGTCCCTTCCAACCCAAACCATCCTGTGAAGGGTTTTCCCGTAAGTCCTTCCCACTTGTGCAGTGCTGTCCTGTCCTGCAGGAGAGATCATGACAGACTTTTCCCCAGGAATGCAACACTGACAGCACTCGGTCAAACCAAAAGCTCCTTTAGTCTGCGACTGTGACTCCAGCCATGACCAGTCCTGGAATGAGGCCACAGGAAAGGACTGCAGTAATTACACCTGGAACTAGCAATAGAGCAACTAATATGGATTCTGCTTTGCAATAGATCTCAACACTTTCTCCAGAGAAACATCCTTGCCCATTTCCAATGAGGCTTCAAAGCACGTTGTTATCAACTTTGGCACGTGGGGACACCAGCCTCAAACAACCCAACAAACACAGAGTGCTAGGCCCAGGTGCTGCAGCAGCTGGACTTGCCTCCTCCTGTAAAGTCTGTCTTGCACACGCCAAGAATCATGGAGAAGGAGAGAGATTGCTGCTCACGGGACCCCAGAAATATTTATTTGGGAAACTGCCCTTGTTTCCCTCAGAGAGGGAGTTCACCAGTCACCCATAGGAAAGGAGTAATAGCTGGAGAAAGAGTTGGGATGTTTTCAAAAATAAACAATCTTTTCTAAATTAAAACAAAAAAAAAAAGAAAAAGAGTAAAAAGAAAAAGAAAAGAAAGAACAGAAAGAAACAGCTTTAAAGCATGTGATACTAAGGGGAGGTCAGGAAAACAGAGCCAGCAGGGGTAACAAGTCAGATAAGATCACACTACCAGTGAAAGGACTTGCAAAAGGAAATGGATAGCGTTCTAAACCTCAATTAATTTAATCTAGTGCTTCACTGAAAACAAATTATGATCTCAGATAAAACACAACTCTGGCGAAACAAAGAACAAAGCTCTTGCAGCCATGATTTACAGTTCAAAGATATTTTGTTTATTTCCTCTTCATCAGAGATCTTCGCTTCCCCTAGAGAGCATATGAATAATTAAAGGTGGTTTCTTATGATGTGTTTGCTTTGCTCAGTGTTGCCAGCCCAAGGACTGATAGGGGAACAATGGTGAGCTATTAGACTTGCTGGTTGCATGTTGCCTTCTGTAAATAAACCACAAGTCTAAATGGTTTCCCTGCAGTAATAGCAATCAGGTTGCTTTGTTTAAGTCAGGAATCTAAATAAGGGCATATGAAGACTTGTGTGGTTTGTAAAATTGAGTTATCTTTGAGGAGCAAGTGAGGAGGGCCAAGCTGTCAGAGCAGCTTTGGCTCCTGAGGAAACACCTGCAAGGTTTTGGGGAAAGGATCCCCTCCCACCAGAAAGGTCCAGCCAAGCTCTGTAGGCAAAACTTGGACAAGGGCAATAAGGCAGAGCTGTCCTGCCCCAAAAAGGAGTGAAACTCATTGATTACACACGAGGTCAAACCTACATGGAGCACAGAGACAGCACAAGCCCAGCTCCTTCACCCACATCACCCAGACTCAAGGGCAAGTGTGGGCTTTGCAAGCCATGCTGGCATCTTCTGTGAGAAGAGGAACAGTCTGAGAACAACTCATCCAGCCTCAACATGCATTTAATACCAGAATGAGCTGGATTTCAGAGGTGCCAATTTCAGAGTTGCAAATCTCTCCCCTCTAGCTCTAAAGGATGCATCATTACCTTAGACTTGATTCCTACTTTGGGGCCTTTGGTGAAGGGAGGTGATTCCAGCTGAGCTCAGGGTACACCTGGCACTGTGGGCAGAAGGCACATTCAAGCCATGTTTAGGATTTTGAAATCCCTTTGGCATATAGACTATAGAACCAGGAGTTACTGGCCAAAAAACCACCATCCTGGAGATGACCTGCTCTGCATGGCCTGAGGAAGAGTGGCTGTATACTGATATATACTCATTTTTTTGACATGTGAGGACAGAGAAACAGACAGAACAAGAGAAATCCCTAACTGAAAGTCACAAAATCAAAGAATCATAGCATGTCCTGAGCTGGAAGGGACCCACAAGATCATAGAGTACAAGCTCTGGCTCTGCACAGGACAACTCCAAGTCATCCCCCTGTGTGGAACCAACTGCCCTTATCAGCAGTTTAACCCTGAAAATGAGGGAAAGTGAGGAGATTGCCTCTTTATCTGTGCATGGAGACAAAATAGGGTATCCAAGGAGGCAAACTGGAGTGCAGAGGAGCACTGGCTGGTGCTGGATGCTGGCAGGGACCCCGTGTCAGACTGACTGCACGCAGGGATTGCAGTAAGCGCAGAGCAGAGATGATCCAGAACCAACATCCCCAGGGACCGGGGAAAGAAAGTGTCTTCATTGTACCATTCCTAAGACATGCTGGGCACCTCACAAAACATGTGGTCAACATCCTGGATGGAGCAAATCCCAAGCGCTGGTGGGGTCCAGCTGAGAAGCACGTGGGCTGCTGCTGACAGGACAGGACAGCGTTGCTGGAGGCCAGAGGAGGACAATGGCAGGACACTGAGCATCTTGAGGGCTGCCAGCCCTCAGGGGGAGGGCCTGCCTTCGGGTTGTTGGTTTCCAGTGTGCCTGGTGTAAGAGAGTTTGGGCCCTGCTCCTGGAATGGGGTCCCCGAGGAGCGACCACAATTGAAGGGAGAATAATGAAAGCTCTGGTCCTAATGAAAGTCACCCACTCTCCCAAGGAGGCTCTGTTCCAGGACCTCTGGTTTAACCCAAATTGACACCAACTTGGCGAAAGCCCCCAGCTGCACATTCCTTCCATACAGTTTTACAAGCTGCAAATGCAAAACCACAAACCAAACTGGGAAGAAAAAAAAAAGGGAGCTTGAACCCTGCAGGGTCCCCCCATCTTCCCTCCTGTCCTGGTTTCTGATCATCATATCCCTGTTTCCCATATTTTCCTCCTTAGCTTCTTACCTTTTAAAGCCCTCAGCCTCCCAGTAGCATCAATTTAGCTCCTTGCTGAGTGACAGGGTGTCCTGTCTCTGCATCAAGGGCAGGAATCAACTTCCAAAATCCAGATCATTCCTGGACAGGTTAGACCATCTTCCTGGTGGCAGGCTCTAGGTGATGAGCTGGGATGTCTCTGAGCCCACTGGCAACAGTCATAGCTGCTTAAAAAAAAACCCTAAACAACTAATAAATCCCAGCAACAAATGCAAAACACTTCTTGGACAAGGAGAACACTGACCAGTTGGTCAGGGCTGCTGAAACTTCATCTGTGGAACTATGTGCTCATGGAACACTCCATCACTGAACGGTGAAATGGCTCACACAGTTTTTTAAGCAGAAAGAACAGGGATTAACTGCCTTCCCAGGCCAGGCCAACCTCTGAAGCACCAACCAGATGTTAAGCAGGTTGATTCCCACCCTGGAGGTTCCTGAACTGATGACATGACTACAATTGGTTGCTCCTCCACAGCCTCTGAGATGTGTGCCAACCTCTGCTGGAATCAACGTTGTCACCAGCCTTTGCCCACGGGAGCTGGATCAGCAGATGTGGCACTTGGGGACATGGTTTAGTGGGACTGTTAGGTTAATGGCTGGACTCGATGATCTTAAATGTCATTTCCAACCTAAACTATTCCATGATTTTACAGACACTTTCCAAGACCAGTGCCACACACGCGTTTTCCCTCTAAGAGGCAACTCTTGTGTCATCCAGTTCAACCACACATTGGAAACAGGATGCTGAATTTCACACAGTTGCCTCTGTACTGAGCTGAGGGAGCAACAAACTTGATCAATCCTCTTCTCTCCCACTTCTCCATCCAGACCTGGTCTTCCATGGAAGAAGCTGGAATCAGGAAGATTCCAACGGCTCTACTCCTAGCTCAGTTGGGAGCTGGTTGGAGACCTGCCCCCATCCACCAGTGTCTCCCAGTCACTGGGAGGTCTGTGTCATACAGCCAGGGCTGTCACAACAAGGTAAGCCATGCACAGGCTGAAGTTCCTGGGCTGATCTGAGCCACTCCATCACAGTCCCAACAGACATCCACTCTACTTTTAGCCATATGGATGGAGGTGATTCCTCCTCCCCCTTTTTAGGTGAAAGTCACAAGAGCAGCCAAGAAATCGCAGGGGAGAGGGAACCAGCACTGGTGTCAAGGGCTGGGAGCAGGTTGTTTTGGTTTGCTTTTATTTCGGTTCTTCTCACTCTGCTTCCAGCGTGGCTTTTTTTTTTTTTCCCTTTTGGTATCTTCTGCTGCCAACTTTATCTGGATATTGCCCCCTCATACACCAAACTCTGAGGGCACTCTGACACATTCAGCAGTAGCTACAAGAGAGAGAGCAGAAAGTTAACACTGCAGGAGACCTTGCCCAGGAACGTGCTCCAGTTTATTAATACCAGGCAGCTCACAATGGAAAGTGCAGTGCACCTACTGGGTCTTCTCATGCTACTTTTGGAAGAACTAAAGCGCCCTAGGACAGCAGCTGCTCTCTGAAGATGTGTTTGCATGCCAGCAGTGCTAATCCATAGAATAAACTAGATTTTTCCAATTGCTAATGATTTTAATCTTTTCCGTCTGTTTCTGAAGGGGCCGACAGAAAACAGAGTTGGCTGGTGGTGTTTCCTTCCCTTTTTCGGTGCATTTTCTGGAATGCTGATCACATGCAAACTCGGGGTTCACCTTCCACCCGAGGATGGCCACGGGGTTATTGCACTTCCATGGGTGTTGCTTTGCACAGCTGTGTCCCACGGCCACGCTGAAGGGAAGATGTTCTCAGCACCTTGCTCTGCCATCGCATCACACCATCCCTCAGCATTTGTTTCCTTCTTCCAACTTTTGCCTGGAATCCATTCCCGGAATTTGTCCCCTGAAGCAAGGGACAAACTTTGCTCTCCAAAGCAGCTGCTCCACAGAGGCCAAGCCATGGATGTGTCTGCCTGTCCTTTGGTAGAGTCAGCCTTGAAAGCCACAGTGCAGCCCATGCACTGGACAGCCTTCCATTTATTTTGTTTTTTCCTTAGAATTACATGTGTTCAGCAGTTGGGATTCATCTCCTCCTGAAGGTCAAACCTGAATCCTTTGCAACTGAGGCAAAGCACTTCCATGATATGAATTCTTTTCACTACAGGCACCTCCTGCCAGGTTGACTGGATGTCTCTTACTGATCTGAACAGTCCTGGAATAAGGACCTTTCTGCTTTTCAAGGGATGCTGTTTCATCCTGAATTTTGCAAACAAGATGCAGGATTTTCTCTGTCTTCACCACACAAGTGACACACCTGGTCACCTTCACACTGTGGCAGTGAGGGAGGGGAAGGCAGGAATCCAGTACAGGGCCCCTAAATAGATACTACCCAACCAGTCACCCAGGACACTGAGGGCGTGGGCAGATCCTTCTGAATGAAGAGCACCACTTTCCCCATCTCAGATCCTGGGAGCCTGTGCATGTGTCCACAATTCCAGAGCATGGTCCAGGATGGATTCATGGGGATAATGGGGTAACAGATGTGCAGGATCCTCCCTCTGTTACCTTTGCTCCCTGCAGCAGCTAGCTCCCAGTAGTTCTTCACACCCTTGACAGGACAAGGGGGAATGGTTTTAAACTGGAAGATCAGTTTGGTTTAGATTGGTTATTAGGAAGAAATTCTTCCCTGTGAGGCCCTGGTACAGGTTGCCCAGAGAAGCTGTGGCTGCCCCATCCCTGGGAGTGTTCGAGGCCAGGTTGGATGGGGCTTGGAGCAACCTGGAATAGTGGGAGGTGTCTCTACCCATGGCAGGGAGGCTGGTAATAGATGTTTTTTAATGTCCCTTCCAACCCAAACCGTTCTGGGATTCTGTGATCCTGGACACATCTGGGCCTGGCTGTAACCCCAGCAACACGTGTACGCCGAGTTCACATGTGCTCAACAGCAGTGACTCAAATCAAAAGGCTACAGATCAACCCACCCTTCTTTCTCCTCTTTCCTGCTCCCACCCCCACTGCCAGTCAGTGTGCAGAGCACAAATCTTCCATTTTTCCCCTTCAAAGCGAAACATTCTGTATCTTATTTATTTTGAAAACAATTTATAAGGGCAATAATAACATCCTTTGGCTTCTTGCCTCCACAGCCCCAGGCGCTCTATATGCCTCGTTACGAGGAGCAGCACACACTCTGCCATGTGCTGACTTATATAGGCAACTCACTGTACGCTCATTAAAATTCTGTAGGTATTGGCTGATACGAACGAAGCAGGAAGGGCCGCGTCGCTGCCGAGCGCAGGAGAAAAATCACTGCAAGAGCAGGTCGTGTGGTTCAGGAGCGCGGTTCAGCATCCTGGAAATCTGAAAACCTCTTGTGGTTCCGGCATCCCACGCACAACCCCGTGCCGTTCCTGGACGCAGGAGGTGGCGACGCGGCCGGCTACGCCAGGAGGCAGTCGCCTGACGCGGATCCGAGCTGGGATGGAGCTGGGAAAAAAAAAAAAAAAAAAGGGAAGAAAAAAAATAGATTATGCTTGCCTTTTGTAGAAGGAGATAAATAACACGAAAAATCAAAGTGGCCGTGACAGAAAACTTGGGAGAGAAAAGCCGAGCCTTGGAAACCCCCGGCTCTGGTTGGAAGAGTAATGCGCCTCAAAATGGCGAAGAAGAGGAAAAATGTGCAGAATGTCCTTGCATTGTGTAAAGAGTAATTGCACTGGAAGGGAGTTACGAACTAAGCAAACATGACTTCCAGTTTGATCCATATTAAGATTTATTGACCCTGAAAGTCAATATTCTCTGCGCCAGGGCCAAGGTTAACATTGAGTTTGAGGCCAATGGGAAAGCTGTAATGAAGTGCTGGTTAAGAGGCCCTTACAAAACTATCTGGTTTTCCAGGAGGGGTTGGAAGTCTTTACACATGATCAGCCCCATCTTCCCCTACATTTCAAAGGCATCCAAATCTGCCAGGTTTTCTGCCAAATCCGAGCCACATTAGCTCTGTGCCAAACTGATAAACCCTTTGGACAGCTTTTCCTGCAGAAGCATAAACCACCTCTATGCTGCAATCACCCTGATGCTTTGATCATGGTCAGGACCCGCTCGTCTCAGTCCAGTGTAAACACAGATGGAAGGAAAAGTCGACCTCAGACGATGACAAGCTAAGAACACATTTGATGAAGCTGTATGAAAAAGCAATATTAGTGAACTTCTGTCCTTTGACAACTCCTGCGTTAGGGAAGAGCAAGCACACACCACACAGAAATCTGCAAGGTTGTGAAAGTAGAAAATACTTCTTTGGAGTCAATAAAGACGTGACAGCTCATTTATAGGGAAAGAACCCACCCTGCACTCTCACACCCTAGCCTTTGCAATTTTACAATTTCCTTTGAAATTCACTGTGAGATGTTAGATGGACAGACAGCAGACAACCTCTGTATATTGGAAATAAAGTTGTTGTCCGAAATCTGCTCTGAAGCATGACATTATACTTCCAGAATATCTGTGCCTGCAAAAACCCAGACTTCCAAGGCTGTTTTGGGCACTTGCCTAAAACTTTACTGCACCTGCAGAAAGGCTTGTGTCCCAGACATGATCTGTTTTCCTCAGTTTTACCAATGAGGCCAGTAAATGATACCAACTCTCCCAGAGAACCTTCGCTGCCCTAAAACTGATCTGCCAAATCCTCAGCAAGAGTTGGAGGGGCAGAGCTGGAGAGGAGACCGTGGTCGTTATGAACCTGGTGACAGTACAATCCAGCCGAGCTCACCATAAATTGTATGAATATTTTTGGAGACTATACAAGACCACAACCCTGACAGGGAACATGGATTGCTTTGGAGCACAGAGGGAAAGCAGCACAGCACTTATTTCAGCCCAATTCCAGAGGAACAGCTTACTTTTGAAACTACTTTGAATAAAGTTGCAATGATTTCCCCAGGACTTTGCTGGGCTTGTACATTTTAATGTCTTTCTCCAGCTGCTTGCTTTCTCCCTGTGTTCATTAAGACATTTGGTTTTGTTATAAGGTCTGGGCAAGAGAAAAATAGCTGTATGTATATTTAAACAGGCCATTAAAATAAAGAGCACCGTGTACTGGCACAGAAGAATTCTTAGTGTTATTCATATGTTTCTAGGTCCAGTGAGGCTGTTCTTATGCACAAACAGCATCTCAAGCCCAGCTTTTACCAGTGTTCTCATCACAGCCTTGTTCATCCGTGCTTCATTTTTCCTTCCTTTCTTTGGATCAGAGCTCGCAAAACACAATTGTCTTCTGGAGGAGGGAGGATCTTGAGAAAATTGGTCCCTGATGACCTCTTTTGGCTCTCCAGACTGTTAAACACCTCCCTCTGACCCTCTGCAGTTGTGCTTTGCCCTGTGGCAGCATCTTCTTTAATAACCTAAAATAGGAAGCAACTCAGCAGGTTCTAAGGGGTGTTTCCCAGCTGCTTTATTATGTCAGAATTAGACATGACAGTGGAGAGAAAGACAGATAGATGGGAAATATGTCATCAAATGGGAACCTAACCCCTTACCAGTAACACAAGGGTGCAAGCCACATTCCCAGACCACTGGGCAAGCCAGGTCTAAGGGAAAGGAGACTTACTGCCTGCAATTCAATGACAGCTACAAATACATCCCCAGACCCAGGACGTAGCCCTTCCTCAAAACACAGTCAGTAAGAAACCGGCTCTCAACCTAAACCTTTATTTAGCTGTGTGTTACAGTTACCACATAACTTGGCGTCGTGGGCATGGCCCTACATGGACTAGGAGAGCGCTCAGGGAACGGGGAGCTGAGCTGGCAACGCCATTTTCCCACACTTTCTTACAGGATCAATTTTCTTCTCCCAAATGACAAACGGAAAACAGAAGAAGAAGAAGAAAGTTGTTGCCATTCACAAGCTCCTGGAGTGTATTAAAGATGACATGGGCACAGCGATTTTTTTTCTGGCAATACAAGATGCAGCCTTTCGCATTTCTGCACAAAAACATGTTTTGTCCCTAAAAGATGTCACTATTCATTTTGCGCAAATTAATCACACATTCCCACCCAAACCTTTCATTAGCACTCGGGTACTTGAGCCACTTAAACCTTGCAAAGAAGATTTTGAGGCCCATCATCAGCGAACATCACCCCCTTGAGAGCAGAGAAACAGCACAGGCAGCAGCTGTGAGGTTCGAGAGAGAGAGACGAAGCTCCAGCTTTCAGCTTGGAGAGTTTATACCTTTAAGAGGCACAAAACAAAAAAAAAAAAGAAACACAATCCTTGAGATGAGTCACTCAAAAGTGTGCCCGTTTTTCTCCTCGCAGGCCTGAGCAGCCTCACACAAAGCCCCCGGGGCACAGGCTCCTCATTTGGCAGAGCTCAGTCAGAAGCGGCTGGGGAATACCTTTACGCTGGAGAATTTGGCTTGTAACAAGGCTTTTCAGGAACATGGCAATTGCCCACGTGAACGCATGGCTTCCTGCATTAATATGCTAAAGAGACAAGACAAGCATCTTTAGCTACAGCTGAGGACTAATTAAGACTGCTCTTTTACAAATATTGCATGGTTCGTTCCATTCTTCCCCGATTAAGAACAAAAGAAGAAAAGAAGTCATTTATTGTCATGAGTCACTTCAGATACAATGGAAGGAATTCCAACAGATGACTGAGACAAAACAAAAGCTGACATTATGAAAGCCATGTCTAAACACTAATTTAAACTGTCAACTTGCTAGTGAGGAAGGTTCATGACAGAGGGAGAATTAAAACTTAAAAGAGCACATAAATCATTGAAGAGATTAGCAGCGTGTGATGGGGCCAAAGTACTCCGTGCTGGAAACTGGCTGAATGGTAGCAGCTCCCTCTCAATTTGGGGGTGAATGCCGTGTTTTGCCAACAGTCCTGGACTAAAATGAGTAATTTCGGGCTGTGTTCCCAGAAGTGGGAGCTGTGTGAGTCAGTGGCCTTACTCCCATTTCCAGCAGGTGAGGATCAGACCCTTTGTGTCCTGAACAGCATCTGAGCGTTAGATAAAATCTCGCCTGAGCTTTCCTCAGACTTATCAGAACTGCTTAACTTCGGAAAGGAGCCAGAAAATGGCTTTGGGTCACATCCAGAGCCGCTGTAAATGGTCATGACTGACTCCCACAATCTGGCTGGACCATTCAAGAACCCTTCCCTTTCGCCAGCACCACAGTATCTCCTCTCTTCTGGTTTACAGGGAACATATCTTGAGCTACTGCCTGTTAATTCTCTGCAGACCTGCTTTCCACCAGCAGAAACCTCGCTCATCTCCACTGTAAAAAAGGAACATGGCACCTAAAGATGCACTGTGTGCTGCAGGGTTTCACTTGTGGTTTTGTTTTGTTTTGTTTTTTCATATGCATTAAAACACTTTCCTACAAAAAGATTTTTCAAGCAAGCATGTCCTTTTTTTCTTTTTCAGCCCAGCTGGCTTTTCAAACAGGTACACGGCCTCCAGCTCTACAGCCCATGTTATTTTGTGTGACTCTTGCAGGGACAGTGAGACAGAGTTCTGCAAAATGATTGAATATTGGGATTAGATCATCTAAAATCTGTGTCTTTATCTGCTTATTCCCATTGTTGCTGATACTCCCAAAACAGAGAAGCCATTATAGATTACCGAGGTGGAACCATCCATATTGATGGATTTAAGAAGATTTAGCTCCTATCTTAGCTATTTCAAAATCCAGGTGAGCCTAAAATCCACACAAGCAAAAGCTCTATCTTTTCTTCAATTCATCATGGAGGTTTCTTCCCTATTTCCTTCCCAGACCAGAAAGCCAGCAGTGAACTCATACCCCAGTTTAGCTTAGTCAAAAGTAAAAGGCCAGAATGTATTTGATTTGTTGCTGAATAAGAAGACTTCCAAAAATGCTCTTATTTACACATCTGAGGGCATTTTATCCATTGCTGTGGGAACTGGTGGGCAATGCTGTGTCTCCTGGACACCAGCAATGAAGAAGACCCTTGTCCTATGCTACCACTCTCTTAAGGATGGGGATATTGGTCTGGACACATCACAGGCTTTCTTTAACTGTGTAGATATCAGTCTAAAGTCGATGTAGAGACTGCAGTGGGAAGGTCCAGGCCTTCCCATCCTAGAAGTGCTGCTGGAATTAGGTCACTCTTAGCTTTGGCTCCAATTCAGGCAGAAGTTCAGAGAGTCAATTATAAAATAAATAATAAGAGGGAAAGTAAGTGAGATTCAGAGCCCTTTGACTTAGAGGGATGAAATCACTGTGGAAGTTGAGGAGGGATTTGCTGTGAGTTTAGGAGCAATCAGGATCCTTTCCAGCATCCTTGTGTTTCTCTCAGCTGGTTGCAGATGAACAGATTTTTTTCTTCCCATCCTTGTCATGGAAATAGTTACAGATTTTACTGAATTATTGTTGTCTACTTGTGTGATGACAGTCATTGGGCCAGTTGTGATGGGCACTGCAGAAGGGATGAACAAGAGGACTCACCTTGTTCAGTCAAGAGGTGACAGAAGACAACAGGTAAATAGTAGGATGACACTGGCCACAGGACAAAAGGAGAGGTTTAAAGAGAATTAGACAATAACTTCTTTAAGCTATGGAGAGCTTCTTATGAAGACCAGAGGTGAAGGTATTGCAAAAACCAGGACAAAAAAGTGAGATGGTGGATGACAGCTTTAGCTGTGGGAATGGTAGAATTCCACTGTGTTAGAGATGTTCTGCAGGAAGCCTACAAGAATTCACCATGCCTTGGATGAAAGGGCAAAGAGATTATCAAGATAAAGATGATGCACAATATGGACAGGAGTGGAAGCAGTACTGGTTATGATATCCTCAGCATTCAACAGAGAAAGAAGTGGAGAAACATGGAAAGAAAGATGAAGACATGTTGGTTTAGTCATGTTGAGCAGTGGAGGAGTGAGATCTCTGAGCCGTTCTTGGAGTAGAGAACAAGACTGGAATGTTAAGCAGCAGAGAGATGCCAGCTGGATTTTTGCAGAGTGGTAGAAGTGGAAAAGGGGAAGGTCCCATGTGAAAGTCAAAGTCGGACAAACTGAAGGCAAGCTTGCAGGATTAAGAGAAGAGATAGAAGCAGAGAGAAACATGAAAGACAAGGTTTCATGATGAATAACATCACTTTCTCTCTGAAATGTGCTGGTCTGGTCAAGGGAAAGGAAAATGGGAGCATGGGGCTTGCTCCAAAAATCTCCCCTGCATGTAGATATGAGGGTCATCTAAGTAAGTCATATGCAGGTCCACCAAGTACTGGGTCTGGCTGGTGCTTTTGAAGCAATGAGCTGCTCTGTCTGTCCAAACACAAGCTGGGCAAAGGTAAACCACCCAACAAAGGTCATGCTTTGTGCACTTTGGTTACCATTCCATAGAACCTCCAGTGGAAAAGATGAAGCTCGATGGGAGCCCACTGATGCTGATATCTCATTCTGCAACATCACTTTAACATCACTGCAACTCTCCCAGAAGCCTCAGCTTAAAATTGCTGTAACTCAGGGGCAAATCAGGCCTTTTCACAACGATGTCAATGAAGCTACACCCTGGGTAAAATTAGCCCCTGGACAGTTATTCTGACACTTTCACAATAGAACTTTTTGGGGTTTTGGTTTTGTTTTGTTTTCTTTTCCCTCCCCCTTCCCCCCTTCCTTTATTTTAGTGGTTCTCCACTAAACCCACTTCCACTGCATGGAGAGGGAGGGAGACATTCCTGGCTGCTTCATGTGAGAGGATCACGAGGCAAGAATCAATGCAACTGTGCTGACAAACAGATCACACTTTGGAGATCCGAGCCTGAACGTTACCTTATGTTTTTAGCAGCTTCCTTGGCTCCAGTGCCTGGGGCTGTTTGAATCTCCCACCAGCTCAGTGCAGCTCTTTCCCACACGTTTTAGGTGCTGAATTAATTTCAAGCTCAAAGGAACAACATTTCCAGGCTCTTGATGAAGAGTCTATCACTCGAGAGCAAGAAGAGTTGCCAGGAATTCTGAAGGTTGTTTGCCTGAATCTGAAATGTGGATGAGCCACTCGGCCCTGAGGGGTTATTTAAGGACATTCCGGTATCTGACGTGATATGAAGGCAACATAAATATCCTTATGTGTGTGTGTGTTGATGGGACAGAGGTCCATAAATACATGAGCAGTTGGCTGCATTTTTCGCTCAGCTCCCATCCGTGTTTGTAAACACTGGGGAAAGAGACCCAAATCTGTGTCCAACCCGGAGCAGTCACAGAACATACTGTAATTCCCGTAATGCGAAACAGAGCGGCTCGCTAACCGTGCCGATCTGGAGAGAATTCCTGACATGATCCTTTTACGTATTTTATGTTAATCACTTCCATCTCAGGAACACACACAAACAATGCCCTATTAGACGCTCCCTCTGGCACTCGGACAGCAGCTCAAGCTGCCTTGTGTACCCGAGCGGTGGCCGGAGCAGCCGCAGCTGGGACGGGAGGCCATCGCTGGATGGGCTGCAGATGGGGAAGCAACCAAAGGGCAGCGTGCAAAGAGTAGAGCTGTGACTGCTAAACTCCTGCTTTGGGTTTCTTCGCTGGTATTCCTGTGGGTTTTTCCGGGATAAAAGTCTCCAGCTGCTCGCCCGAGAGGGCTCGTGGTTGTCGGGGCACTGCCGTGATCCCTAAAACCCTAAAGGCTCTTCTCCATGGGAGTAGGAAGGAAATGTTCTCAGCACAGATCTCCACCACGCTGTGCCTTGAGCAGGTCTCCCCTGGGGTAGCACAGAAAGGACAGGGCTTGGGATAAATTGGTACCTGCCTGGTCAGGTTTCCCTGTCCCTTATCCTATACTAGGGGCACATGAAGACTTAACTCTTTAAATAAACATTGAAATTTGCCTGGGAAATATTTTTCCAGTGGAAAGAAAGACTGGATTACTCAAGAGCAGGGATGTGCATGGAGCTACAGTAGGGCTTTGCTGCAGGCTGTGACACAAATGTCACTTATGCAGGGGAGTTGGGACAACTCTGAGAGTTAAGGGTACAAATCCTGGTGTTGTGGGGAACAGGCAGGGGACCTCAGCACTGGTCTGCAAAGACCCTGATCAGCAGATGGAGGGAGAGGGAGAAGGGGAGGTATCTACCACATTTGCAGAAGCAGTTGCTGGAAGATGACACGTAAAACAAGTCTGCTGAAGCGACAAGGGAGGTTTCTCGTCATTAATGAAATGGTGGTGAGGGCAGATGGCTTTGTCAGCTCACCACATGAATTAAAGCAGGCATTGTGCCCCACTCCCAGTGGGGTGGGATCCATCCCACACCAGGTTGGTATCTAACCCCACAGGAAAGGTAGAAAGGAGAAGATCTCTTCAAATACCCAGCAGTTACATGGGATTTTGAAAGGCTCTAAGCCCTCAGATACTATATTTTCCTTCTGTGTCAGATTTTTTTTATTACTAAAATGGAAATTTCAAGGGCCTACGTCGTGCAGCCCTTTGGTCTCAGCAAAGCAAGATGTACTGGCACTGGTGCCACTGAGAAGCAGCGCCTGGGCTGGGACATTTCTGCTCAGGATGTACTTTTAAAGCAATTAAAAAGCAGCTCTGACTTTGAATAGTAACGCTAAAACAGAATTCACTCCAACATTCACTAGCCCAAATGTCTTCGCTGAAATCATGCTGTTCCCCTATTGTTGCTTAACAATAAATCCTGCCCCAGGGGAAATGCGTATAAATATGAATTTAAGAGTTCCCAGATACAAAGTATCTCCACTTTTTTAGCCCCCCTGGAGATAAATAGCTTAGAAATCTTCCTGCAAAGATGTGCTTTTCTTGATGCTTTTCTCCTTCATGCTCTAAAATGGTTCTGTATGAGGGGAGAGCATCCAGACATGGCAAGAATGCAGCACGATGAAGAGAAGCATCTTAATAAATAATTCCTCTATTTCAGTGCAGGGAGGTTAAACACCACCGCATGCATGAGGATGTGCTGCTCTGGAGCCCAGCTGGGTTGTTCTGTGGGAAGGGTGATGTGGATTGTTGTCGCACTCACTGTTTCCTCTCTCGATGTTGTGGAGTCCAAGAGGGAGTTTGGGAGCTGCCCGAGGGCTCCCACTGGCTTCTCCATCCAGGGATGTGCTATGCAGGGGGGCTTTTGTTAGAATCTTCATTTTGCAGCTGACAGGAGGGAAATGCTAAACCTCCAAACCTGGATTCCTTGTCCTTTGGGGTCCTGTGGGTCTCAAAGTAGTGGCAGTCTGTGGTCTGCGGGTCAGGGGGATCAATGAACCAGAGCAGTGAGAAGAGAGAAGAGAAGAGAAGAGAAGAGAAGAGAAGAGAAGAGAAGAGAAGAGAAGAGAAGAGAAGAGAAGAGAAGAGAAGAGA